>NW_009191232.1:9264-14317 GCF_000690835.1 Fulmarus glacialis | reverse complement strand
GGGACGTGGGGAGGTATTTGCAAGAGGGGCAGATTTCATCTGAACGCCGCAGTTGCCGAGATGCAACCGGCCCCGCTGCCAACTGTGAAGGGCCGTTGGTAGAAAAGTGAAATATTAGAGCTTCGGGGTTTCCCTGCCCCCACTCCTTCCAAACTGGCATCTGTTACGTGTTGGGTTGGAGCAGCAGATGCCTGGTTGCAGCTAATGACAGCAGTAGTCTGTTAACAGATGCCACGTATCTAGCAACAGCCTTTGTCTGATCAAAACACCAAGTGCTGATGTAGCTGTAAAGGTAGCGGGGCCAAGGCCTTTACCTCCCTGCAGCCGGATGGGTCTGAGCAGGAGCAGCGTTCTCGCTCCTGTCCCCTCCCCTGGTGCCAGAAGAGACGCAGCTCCAGGGCTTGGCAGTGAGAGAGGGACCGGAGCGTACAGACCTGCTCATCCAACACACAGCAGGGACCAGGCGACGGTCTAGGAGGAGCAGCCCTGGTTTCTGCACAAGCACTTTGCTGGGTGCTAAACGCAGCAGAGGAGCGACACAGCGAAAGCACCGACTGCAGCCGCCCTCTTCTCGCTCTCCCTGCCCTGCTCCCTGTGGTGCTCCTGCCAGGGAGCAGGCTGGCAGCCAGCCGGGCGTCACGGCCATGCCGGCTCTTCCCTGCCCCGGCTCTCCCCGTCCCACCCAGTGCACCCAGCCCGGCCGCTGGCACGTCCCCACAGCCCGGCTCATCCTTCTGCCGGTACTGCCACCGTAGGGGTGACATCTCCACCACCATTAACCTGCCGGAGAGGCTGCTCCTGCCCTCCTCGCCCCAAGCAGCAGAAGGGATGCCCATCTCTGCACAGGACATTTAAGAACAGAGGCTTAAATAAAGCATCCCTGCGGCGCTGGGAGCCATCCTCCTTCTGCTGTAGCTATCGCTTGCTAATTCAGCTCCTGATGATGAGCAGAAAGGGTCGAAGTAAGGTGAGATTTCTCAAGGGTGCTGGACATGTGGCCAAAGCACTGGGCTTGTGAACGGGCTGCACGGGTGTCTCACTGCCGACCGGGCGCGTGCTGTGCTCCCGTAAACCTCCACAGGCATTAACTGAAGAGAGCAGAGGCCCAATCCTGCACCCATGGGAGTCCCAAGGGCTGTGAATGGCTCCGGATTGGGTCCCGAGGGCACGAGCTCATTTTTCAAGGCTCACTCCGTCAGCCTTCCCATTTACATTTCCCCAGCCCTGCCAGAGATTAGGCCACATTAAACATCAAGAGGTCTGTTCTCCTGCCCACGGGCTTCTGCCTCTCCCGGTGACGTTAATAGCAGTGACGTGCCTGTATGCAGAGCAGAGGAGACCCCTAATTGCTGAACAAATTACATGTTTGAAATCAAACCTATCTCTGGGAATGAGGAAAACACAGCGCTACCCACAATGGGAAACTTCGGTGCTGCTTCAGAAAATATTTAAATAACAAGATTAATCCCCTTTCCTTCAAATTAGTTAATAAAAATTGATTTCTCTTGGTGCTGAATACTTGTTTTCACCAAAGCTACCTTTTAGGAGTACTTGCAACCTCCTAATACAAATAAAGCTTAAGGCCTGGTCAGATTTTTTGGGTCTTTCTATGCAAAGATGAAAGCTTGTCCTCCCTGGAGTGTCCGTGCTCCCCATGGAGAGCCTGGTGCAAGTCCGTGCTTCGCACAGGGCATTGCACGTTATTTCTAAGAGGAGGCAAGGAATCTGGATGCAGATATTGAAAGCGCTCAATCTGGAGGTCAGCGGTGATGCAGCACCCTTCCTCCCAGGAGACCCTTCCAGCCACAGGAGGGTGAAGCCTCCTGCTCTCCCATTGCACAGACAGAGAAGCCGAGGCAGAAAGCAGCCCCTTCCACCCACCCACCCACCGCCGAGCAGCCTTCCTCCTCTCTACATTTCTATTTCCTCGGACTTATCACCCTGCCACACTAGATAGGCAAGGACAATATGCTGAAGAACCAAAGAAGAGAGTTTTTAACCAACGCAGAGGAGCCTAAAGGATAATTAAATGACAAGACTTATCAGCCCCCGCGGGGCATTGCCATTGTATAACAGATTAAAAAATGTTTCCTTTCCAAAGGAAAAACAGTGGCTGATCTACCTTTCGCTGAATCTATTAGACAACTCATCTGAAACAAGTTTCACATCTTTTAATTCGACCAGCTGATCCAATCCCCTCCTTTTGATTTCCCCAGATGGCAGGAGCAGCTGGAATGGAAAATCCTTCCCCGCCAGCACCGCAGCATCACCTGGCCATCAACAGATCGACATGCTCGGCGCTTCGCCTGGTCCGAATGGGGAGGGAAGCGGTGACGAGAGCACTGTAAACGGTTCAAAATGTTTTGCTCTTAAGCAATCAAACAAACAAACAAAACACTCCCTTGCATTTTCACCATCTGGGGAGGCTTTAAACAACACAGCTATGTACTCGTAGGTGCAAGCTAATGGCAAGGGGCTGCGTGCACAAGGGGGGAATTTGGCTCTGTGTTGTATTCAACAAAGTTAGACCAGAAAGAGGAGTCAAAACGTTTCCACTAAAAGTTTTTCTATGGGGGAGCACAGTTTTTTTGCTAAAAGGATCCGCTTTCTGCAGAGCACTTGCATTTACTGTGAAAAGAAGCCCAGACATGACAGCAAACAGCCTGGCCCCTGCCCGGCCCGACCCACCGTCACCTCGGACTAGGATGATTAAAGAAAAAAATGAAAACAGTGTCAACATTTTCCGTGGCAAAGGCAGCATTTCGGTGCGTCCCAGCACAGCAGCCCGAAGCCGGCGCTGGTGCCCGTGCGCTGCTTTGGGCCCCCCCCGTGCACCGTGTATGCAATCAACTGTTTACTCGGCATCAGCTATAAATGTGCATTTAATTGGGCACCTTTGCTCCCTCTCCCCCCTCTCCTTTTCTGAGGGCCGTCTGAATGCGAGGGGGAACAGCCGCCGATTCATCCGCCACCACGCCGGGGTCCCCCCTCCCCTCTCCCTGGGACCCACAAAAGAGAGGTCGCTCCCATGTCAAGTGGGGTGTGGAGACCAGCTGAGGAGCTCGAGAGCTGAATTGTGCCAATTTGTGCAGCCAGCACCCGCTGAAAAAACTCCCGATCGGGAGGCATGAGCCGGCATATGGTGCCTCACTCAAGAGGCTGTCATTCAGGGGACCGGCAAGTGATGGCTCTCTCACCCTCCCTTTATGGCCTTTCTGCTCCCCTCCCGCGGGTCTGCGGAGGAGCTGGGGAGGGCAAGGAGGAGAGGGGCACAGCATCCCCTCTGCCGCTCCCGCTCCATCTGCACGCTGAGCCAACCGAGCGTGGACGCTCTTTCTTTATCCCGCTCCCCTCCTCCAAATTTCTCCGATGGCCCCGTGAATTAACTGCTCGGGTCTTTGCAGGGACGCACGTTTGGGCTCGATTGCATGCCGGTTAGTTCCAAAAAACTGCCTGTGAGAGCAGCTGTGGACGATCCCTGGCTGCCCTTCCCCTCTGCGCTCCTTGATTTTCGAAGCCCTCTCCCGTCTCGGTGGGCAGCCCTCCTTCTCCCTCCAGCCCACCCTTCAGCCAGGGCTTGTTCCCGTCCTCAAAGCTGCCCTTTTACAAGCAGAAAAGCTGTTGGCGTGAAAGAACTACGAAGAGCCACCACTTAAAGACCCTTTCAGGAGCAGAAGGTTTTCAGCTCTTAAAGAAAGAGGTTTTTTGTTCTGGCTTTGATGTTTCTGGGGTCTGGGACTCTCCGCTCTTTTCTCCTCGATTCCGAGCAGGCAGATATAATCACCCTCCTCCTTCCCTGCCTCTATTCATCGGTGCATTTTAAATAAAGTAACAACACAATCCCCAATTTGGGAACCAACCTCAAATTAGTGCCTGCATCGCTTTAGTCGGGGAGATTTAATCAGGTAGTTAAGACCCCGTTTTGTGAGAGGCTGCAGCCCTTCGGGTGGGTTTTGAAGCCCCCCACGGTCAGTGCGGGCCGGGAGGGGGGAGAGCTCGGCCACGTCCCCCGGCAGACCGCAGCACTCCAGGCCCCGACGGCTCCTGGTTATCTCCACCTGAGATCCCGGGAATGGGAAGAGCCACGTCTACCTGTGAAGGGATGTGACTTGCCAAGTACCCCATGCCACCTCCTCAGTGCCAGATGACCCCCTCCCGTCCCCATCCTCATTTGCCCTGCGCTTACTCTGCTTTAATGGCAGCAACTTCACAAACTCTCCTGCCCCATATCACAAAATGCCTGGGAAGGGTCAGAGCCAGAACATTGATAGGGAACTTCATGGACCCGATTCTCGCCCCACGGTGTTTTTTAGGCTGTGCTTGCCCTGATTACAGCAATGATTACTGAAAGCATCCTTATTCAGGGACGATGCTTCACTTCTAGCAGGTACTTAACCCTGTTGAAGCCAGATGACTTGGCTGGGTGGGCGCAGGGGGACGAGAGGGGCTGGGGAGGTGCGGGATACCGGGTGTCTCAGCCCCACGTCCCCTTCGGCCTCGCACGCACCCCGCTGTCAGGAGGCCCGAGAGGACAGACCCCAAACCACCACTTCAAACACCCCAGAAACTGGGCAGGGGGGAAATCAGAGCCACGCAGGGCAGCGTCTGCGCTGGGCAGGATCCCAAATCTCTCAGTCCCCCTAACAGCAGCCGCGTACAGAGGGGCTCCCACCGTCCCACCAACGGTGCTTTGAAGAGCAAATCCCTTACTGCGATGGCCAGAACAGCCTCATGCAGGGAAAACCAGTGGGGAGCACACCCTTGTCTCTTTATTTAGGTGAAAAAAGGAATACTAACTAATAATGCTGCCCCTCACTGCCCTTCACCTCCTCTGCCAGACCCTGCCTGCCCACCACTGCCAAGGAGGGAGCTGTTGGGGGATGAGGACGGGGTTCACCGGAGCATCCCAGCCGGCCCGTGAGAGCACCCAGCACCTTCCTGCCCCAGCACCGCGCTGTGTCACGGCCGTCGCAGCCCCACTAGTGACGGTTTGGGAGCCCCTGCTCTCGGTGGGGCAGGAGCGAGCAGGCAGAGGCCCCGGCACGGCACACAG
>NW_009191232.1:0-8066 GCF_000690835.1 Fulmarus glacialis | reverse complement strand
CCAGAGAGACTAAAGGTCTCCCCGTCGCCACACGACAGGTATGGCACAAATCGCAGCTGGCGCAGTGCCCTGAGCACCGGGCGGGAGAAGCACAGCCATGGCCATGGGATGCTCAGGACCTGGCGCTCCTGAGCATCCCTTCAAAAGCCCACCCCGTATCTGCCCCTGAGGGACCCGCAGGGCTGTCCGAACGGGTGACTCGGAGGAGGAGGACCACTGCGATTGTGTAGCTGAGTAGCTGATGTGTCCCCGACGTCAAGGAGAACTGGCTGTCCTGCCTGGCCCGACCTGCTGGTTGGCAAAGAGATTTAGGGGCAGAGGCTTTGGTCTGGCATCTATGCATCGCTGGGTGATGATACGGGGAAACAAGCAGTAGAAATGTATACTTGTGGCTGATAAAAAGGGCATTTCTATTGCTAAATGACCTAGCAGCTGCTGTGTTTTGTAGGAGGGGACTGGATCTATCGAGACAAGCTGCTCTCTCCTTTGGCAGAGAAATCACAGATAAACGCGTGTTCCTGGTGGCCCCTGTGCTCCCACTGCAGAACGTGGACCTCAGGGCAGCGAAAGGAGGGATCCCCTTCCCGACCTCACAGGCAAACTGCAGGTTCTTGGGAAGGAGGGTCCCATTCTCTATTTTTTTTTTTATACCGAAACAAAATTATCTGCTGGTGGAGCTAACCCAGCTTCCCTGAAGCAGCATCCTGGCACGGCAGAAGAGCTGGCCCCTCTATCTTGATGGGAGTCAGCTCAGTGCAGCTGAACCCACCACGGTGCTGCAGCAGACTGCCGCTGCCTGGTCCCTTAGCCCACCGCTCGTAGCACCTCAAAATTTCCCAAGTGCTGTCTGGATTCTGAAACTAAACATCCACCAACCCCCTGATCCCAAACTCTGACAGTGCATCTCCCACTGTCTCTCCCGCCACTGTCCCGCAAGACACGGACGGTCTCCTTCCGCAGGTAAGCGCTGCCTTTCCCCGGACAGACTTCGAGTTACCAGTGCTGTACATCACTCAGCACTAAAAGCAACAAGCCACAGACACGGGGCGGCAGGACTTATATATTTATTCCAGGCCATTTTTCCTGCCCTGCCCTATAGAGGTGGAAAGATTCAAAGCTCCCGTTGCCTCTTGCCTGGAGAATCCCGCTTGCCATAAGATCCTCAATGCCACAAAAGCGGGGCCGGCGCATTCTAATCACTTCCCGCGCAGCGGGAGCTCATCTAGCTCATTAACTGAGCTGTGCTCATTGTTTTGCCCTTGCTTAAGCAGATACAATATTTCTACTGTATTTAACACAAACCCATCTCAGCTGCTCTCTCCGCACACACACACACCGAGGGTCCCGCTGACACGTTTGGATGACAGATTTTTTTTTTTGAGAACAGACAAATATTTTGGCTATGGAAATGCTTCTTTCCCATCACAACTGCCAGAAAGGAAAAAGCCAAACCACGCCAAAGCAAAAGCATGTGCGGGGCCCAGGCCTGCCTGCTCTCAGCCAGCGTAACGCTGCTGAAAACAGAGCGGCAGCGGGTCAGAGGAGCCGGCTCACCGCACGGTGCTCCCGGCCTGGACCTGCCTCCCAGCCACCCAATGCTTGGGGGAAAACAATATTTAATGCTATTTAATGCTGGTGGGAGAGGTAGCTGTGCGCCCGGCGCGCAGCGTGCTATGTGCTGCTCCGATGCCGGGAAAGAAGACGGACGTTGGCCTGAGGAACCCAGCACCCAAGCAGAAGCCCAGCTGGGACGGGGCGATTCCCGGCGGGCAGCTGCCTGTGGGAGGCTGGGCACGTGCGTGGCTCGCTGGCCTTCCCCCTTCTTCTCTTTGTGTCCATCCTTCCTCTGCAGAAGGATATTCCTAGCAAAGTTTCACACACTTGATTTGAATTTTTTTTTTAATTTCTAATCAAGAGGTGAACTTGTGAAGGATTTTTTTAAGGTTGCCATCTTTAAGAAAATGCTATTCCTAACTAACTTCTATGATTTTTGGGGAGTGAGTTTTATACAGTTTGTTCATCTTGAGGAATCTCTTTACTTTCTATTCTTCCATCTCTGTCTGGTCTTCAAGATATGCTAATCAGTGTGTAAGTATATCCTTTCAAATAATTATCATACATTATACTCTACTCATCTCTGTATAATTTCCTCATATGCATAATCGTATTTGACTTCCTTATGAATGTAAAAACCATCTTACCTTGGGCAAGTTAATCTTCATTGATTGAATATCAAATTCATTTGAATGTGTTAGCAAAGCCTTCCCCTTCCCTCCTGAACAGGAGAAAACGGAAGAGAAATACACATTTCCTATCTTGGTGCTGAAGAATTTGTCTATTTATTTGTTTTTTATTTCTCATTTTGCTCTTTAAGTCCCTTTCTTGCTTCCCCACTTCTTCTCTCTCCCTTTTTCTTTAAATAAAAATTAAAAAAGAGAAAACCCAAGCAATAACAGCGCTTGTTTTATTTTCCAATACAAAATGCTTCTTTCACTCTGTGCTTTTGAGAAGAATTAAGCAACTGAAGAACCTCGATAATAACTAAGTTCAAAAGGATGAAAAGCAAAGCCAAAAGTCCTTAAAATGAAACACAATCCACCCAGGAAACATTGGTGTGGAAATTAGTCTTTCTCCTTAAATCTGCTTGGGGGTTTTGATAGCAACAACCCTCATGTGCAACCTCCTCGCTGCCTGTCTGCGTGTCCCACCAGCACACAGGTTTCAATGTGCTGCTTTGGCTGTAACAGTGGAGGATGCCGAGCAAGGTGCGACTGACCCCGCTCCTCCTCTTAACCAGACCTAAGACCTCCCGGAAATCTCCCCACCCACCCTTCTGTGGGGCTGGGTACAAGGCTCCATGAGAAAAATGGTGCTTTCCTGCCCAGGAGATGGATGAGTGACATCCCAACCCCAGAAAAAACTCCTTTGCTTTCAACAGGGATAGGTTTTCACCTGGGACGAAGCCAGGGCTTCCTGCAGGTGAGCTCCTGTTGCAGGGTGAATTGCCCTGATGGTCCCCTGCTAGCCATCGTGCTACTTCGGCAGCTTCTCTGAGCTATGAGCTGAAATAGTTAAATCACCTGTCATACCGGAGGCAACTGTTAAATAACAGAGTCAGAGCTTGTCCCCAGGATGGGAGAAACCATCCCTGGTGCGATGTTCCTACTTCCATCTCCTTGTGCTACACCCTGGCACTGCGCGCCCAGGCCAGCTCCTGTCCTGCGGTCCCTAGTGTTACATATAGCTTTACCTCCTCGGAGGGCAGAGATGTCCCCGCACACCTCCCACGTTTGTGCCTCCCATCTGCAATTGCTCCACCTGAGCCGGGTGGCCAAGAGCCTGTAACGTGTCCCTTTGCCCCCGAGCAACCCACAGTGCAGAGCCCTCTGCCCCTGTTAGGAGAGGTTGGTTTTGTGAATCCTGGGGCAGGAACCGTGCAGGGAACTGCTCACAGCTGCGCTGCGTCGGGGCAGGCATCCTGGGGAAGGTGTCCTCCAAGCTGACTGCTCGGCTGCTGTCCCCAAGTCCTAGGCTATGAAATACTCCCAGCCGAGTTTAAAATTTTTGAAAGTTTTGTTTTGCCTTAAAAAAAAGAGGTCAAAATAATAACAAAGCAAAAATTCATGAATTCCAATAACATTCAAATCTCCCCCAGATTAGGCTTCTTGCTGGCCTCAGCTGGAGCAGACGCTAGTAAATCAGCACTGGGGAAATGTCCTGGTGATATTTTCTTACCCAGCATTTAGGAAGCAAATTATATTATCAGTTAAAATCCAACATTATATATGGCAGAGCCCTGCCAGGCTCCGGGGGAGCAGTCCAGCACTGCTCCACCAGCCGTCCCACCCAACCCGCAGTGCCTCTGCGTGGGGCTTTGCCGTCACATTTGGCAGGGTGACGAGCGGGTGCAGCCCTGGACAGCCATGGTTGCCTTCCCTTCAGCACTGTTTTCTCCCTTTATACACTATAATCACCAAGACGCGTGTTTCGTTACTCCCGTACCTCTGACGGAGTCACTTTGGACCCTTCTCCAGAGGCAGCGGGACATCACCCCCAGGGCCACGGCCAGGCGGTGCTGCAAGGAATGAGACCGAGCTCAGCCTAAAGTTATAATCCTGCAGTAATGCCTATGCAGATGGATCCCTGCGCAGAGTCCTTCTGGCTCCGCCGGGAGACCTGCCCGCAGCCGGTCCCCGCGGGACCTCCCCAAGGCCACCCATGCGCGAGCCCTCTGCCAGCCCCGCCGCGGGCCAAGCCTGTTTGGGGTGTGCTGGGCACGTGCGCGTGCGCGTTACGGAGCCGTACAGCACACCGGTCATTTATCTGTGACTTCCAGACATCCGACAGCTCGGTTGGAGCTACCGCTACGAGTGGGCTGACGGATGTCCGGAAATCCAGGCACGGGGCCAAAGTCCACAAATTCTGGCTGGGCAAAACTTCCAGGCTGGGAAACCTGGACATATGGGAGCCCCCGTCCGTGCCATTGCAAGGCCTGCGCCAGGAGGGCGGCAGGACCAGGATCATCAGGACATCGCTGGATCGTCAGGGCTGTGTCTATTTTCAGCTCTGTTTGTACCAGGAGGGAAACGTGTATTATGTAGTGTAAAACGGGTAAGCTGTTTTGGGGATTGGTGGAGAAGACATCAGTGCCGCATGCAGACAAAGATTATATTATGATTAATCAAGTTAATGTACTGTACATTGTTAACACTAAAATTTTCAGAAGAGGCGTGTCCAGTTTGCGTGTGTAAGGTTTGATTCCTCTTGATTAGAATGGGCTTATTTCCTACAAAATACGTGATCATAGAGTTTTTTTCTTTTTTTTTTTAATTCCTCTGACTGTGCGAGGTATTTCGCTCTATAGCTCTGGCAAACCTTTCTGCACAGCTCTTCAAACTCCTTCCCCAGCCTGGACCAGTATTTCTACAAAGTGAGGGCCTGATCCGGCAAACCCCAGGTACTGCCCACGGTGCTCCCTGCCTGAAGCAGCCCCTTGGAGGCCAACGAGATGCTTCAAGGCTCTGCGCTGCCACAGGAGAGGCCCCAGGAGACAGGGACATCAGATGGCAGGAAAGTATGACAAGGCTGCTGGGTGAGAGATGGGAACTGCAGCTGATCGAAACTTTGGGGTATTTTCCTCGCTTTATACCAGTACTGAAGTTGGCCCCGTCCCTTCTGAAATGATGGCTCCTTGCTAAGCAGGTCACAGCACAGATGAAGTACCCCAAGTGCATTTTACTCTCAAAGCATCTATGACCTCAAAGGAGGTAAACTGCATCATCCCACCCTCTATCCCAAACCCCACATGTGCTCAGAAACAATAATTCTGGGTAGAGGGCTGGGATGAGGTGCTTTCCCCGGAAACTCTTCCCCAAACTTCCCCCGCCCTCGTGCATACGCACAAAGGGGCACAAATGGCCGGTCCGGCGGAGGTCCCCTGGGAAGGTGACCAGGGGCGCTGGGGACAGGGAGTAGCTTTGCCACGTGGATCATCTATCAGGCCCCGGACAACGCCTTTCAATGGGGATTTAATGATGATGAGCAGCAGACCCCTTCCTGCTTTTACGTCACCCCTGGGAGGCTGCGGAGAGACAGGCTTTCAGGGCCGGCTTGCACTTTCCCTGACCCTTGAACCTCGGGGCCAGCACTTTTATGGGGATGAAGCGACACAGTTCCTGTAACCTGCCTCGGGGGCCCTGAAAAATTAGACTGAATCAAAGCAGAAAATGAGTTTTCATTTATCTTGTGATGATGCACGAGGTTACATGAAAGACAAATAGCTGCTTCTGACTCTTCCTTTATCATTGTCACTGCAATTAATAGGCTGTGGCCTTCGTTACTGTGTTAGTACTAAAGAGACCGCGGGCCCCAGGGGACGTTAACGAGAGGAGAAAAGCGGTCCAATCTTCTAAAAGTTCTGTCATGTTATGATATGCTAACCTGCTTCTTTTTAACTTGCTGTTAAAGTGCTGGTGACTCAGCCGGACGAGCAGAGCCTTGACGCTACCAGAGCTAATCTGCCGCCTCCACCAGCGGCGTCACCGGTCCCGCTCCCTATGGCGGTGGCGAGGGATGGGCGGTGGGGAAGGGCAAGGGGACGCGGGCGAGGGCTTACCAAGGCTTGATGGCCTTCAGTGGGCCCCCCTGTCCTGCGGCAGCTGTCCCCAGGTTGGGTGGTCCCCAGCTGGCATCTAGATCAACGTGCAAGTTTGATGCTACCACCCGGAATGGTGGGAGTTCAGGTTTTCTTTTTGGGGCCGGCAGCCCTCCCCAAGACAGGACTATTTCGAGCATGGGTGAAACAAGCTGCCCTGGCACTGCAGCCATCCCCCAGCCCACACCGCTGGCCGTTGCTTTCCAAGCTTGCTGCAGCCTGTCCTTGCTCCTCCATCCCAGCAGCGGGGCCACCTCCACCCCATCCTCTCCCAAAGCCCGCACGGCCTCTCTGCTCACACCACCACCATGAGACACTTTCTCTCCTTCATTATACTGCATCCCAACCATCAAATCCCCATCCCGACGGAGTTAAGAAAGCAGTCGAAGTTATTCCCACCATCAGTTACGCAGGACAGGGAGTCATCTGTCACCTGAAACACGTGCACTACCACAGATCTTTTCCCACCTCATAAAAGCAGATGAGCCGTGTGCGCGTGCCTGTGCGGTGGCTTCGGCTGCGTGCCGAGACAGATGCTCGAGCTGAAAGCCGGTCTGGGGGACACAGCCGGGCCTGTCCTCCTCACGGGCTTGGTGTTGCCGAGCCCCGTGTGATTTATTCTGCCTGTTAATGCCGTCTGCCTGGTTTTCTGACTGTGTGGCTCCAAGTGCCCAGGACCAGCTCAGATTTCCCCATTGCCTCTGTCCTCCCACTGCCGAGAATGAGGGTCCCAAGGGGTTTCCAACTCTTCCATCCCACCAAACACCCCCAGGGACAGCGCTGCCTCTTCCAAGGCTGCAGTGCCAGGGAGAAGGCTTCTCACCTCACAAAATAACAGCAAAAGGGAGGAGTACAGACACAAACTGATACCACAGAGCTGATACTGTGCGGGACTTACTCTCAAATTCGCACATCAGGGTATCAGAAATCTGCTGAGTGGCTCCCCCAGGACCGCCCCGGGACCTGCGTTCACACCTAATCTGAAGCGGAGCCGTTTTGGCTCTCCCCTGCTGCCCCCTCCAGCTGCCAGGGACGGAATCTGGGACAGCAGGACTGGGACCAGTGAGAACCAGCAATCCCACCTGGAGGGAATTACAAAGCAGAGAAAGTCGCTGGGGTTCGATGTGCAGAGCCAGACTTCTCCCCTGCCTTCAATTTGAGACTCCAAGATGTTCGAAGCTCTTTATACATATCCGAGACAAACTTGGCTGTATAATTAGAAGCTTAAGTAAATCTACCCCAAATTTTCAGAAGACTTTGTGGGCTCCTGCTTACATTAATTCAGGGGATCCCGTTCAAAGCTAACTCTGCACTGCAACCTGGTTTTGACCTTTATCATTAATCTTTGGTGCTAAAACACTTCTAAAGGCTTTGGTATAGCCTATTTTTATGTGATTGCGGCACTATTCTCTTTAATTGGTGCTTTTTGAGGTTAATTTAAAAGGAATCCATGATTGGCAAATCGAAATGAAGAGAATTTTGTAAGGATTAAAGTTGTCCTGAAACAGTAGGGAGAAAAACGTCTATCTGGGAAAACGAAATTGCCATGCTGGTGACGTACATTCCCTGTCCCACAGCTTGGGTATCCCCACATCCTTAGCTCCTGTGACGGCGAAATGAGGGGCCATGCAGGGGCTGGTCCAGACAAGAAGATGCTATGGGTATAAAGGCTCATTTTAATCTAAATGCAGTTAACATGCTCAGAGTCATTTGGGATAAATGGGCTACTTAAGGACACATGATGGCTAATCTCTGCTATGACATTTGTGGAGGAGGAGGAGGAATAATTTAGATGGAGGGTATTGTACTGCTCATGAGTTATCCCCTCTCTCCCATCATAAGTGGAACTAATCGTCCGAAGGCTAGCTGGGCATGCTGTTGGCACCTCCCGGTCAAGGGTCCTGAGACATCT
>NW_009191231.1:1542-2667 GCF_000690835.1 Fulmarus glacialis | reverse complement strand
TGGCAGGCTCTGCCCCCCAGCCCCGGGGTTAGAGATGATGTCTGGCTGCAGGAAAGCATGCGTGGCGGTGGGAAGGAGCTGTGTTTGCTCCTTAAAATCCTTCAGACCTGCCTACACCACCTGGTCTGGAGGTGGCAGATCCATCTCATACATGACCCACGCGCGGGCGGTTCATGGGTGCATGTCAGCTCGTGCTCTGTGCAGCATTGCTGGCACGCCAGGTTCGCCTGCACCCGAGCAGTTCATCCATGCATGCGATGCATTTCGGCTGTGCCAGGCTTGCCACCTGGCACCTTCACCCTCCGCTGTCTCATGGGCAGCCAGGCAGCATCTCAGACACAGCAGATCTGCTCGCACACCACATTGTGGGCATGCACAGCCTTTCCAAACGTACCCAAACCACTGCCTGAGCGATGGGACCAGATGCCCAGGCGTTATTTGCCGGAGCTGGCAGACAGGTAGAAGCTGCCAGATCATTTCCTGAAGTGGCAGAAAAAGGCTAACAGGGATTTTCTGCTGCAGCAAGCAGAACGGGCAGCAGGAGCGTGAAGTGAGGCTAATGCACACCTGAACTGGCAGCGGGTGCCTTGGGGCGAGAGCTGTTGGAGGGTCGCTGCCAGCATCAGTGCCTTTGCTGCCGCAGCCCACGCCGGCTCTGCATGGTCATGCAGCCCCGTGGATGTGCAAACCCTCTTTTCCAGGTTCGGCCGAGCCCAGGACAGGCTGTGGATACCTATGCTGTGTGCTTGGGAACGGCTCGTTTCATGCTTATGTGAAAGCCCGAGAGCTCCCGGTGCAGGGGGCTCGGCTGGAAGTCAGGCAAAAGGCTGGGGGGGATTTGCGCTGGCGAAAGCTGCCTGCTGGCCCCAGGTTTCTGCTCACCCAGAGGACAGGCATAGCAAGAGGTGAGGGCAGGGTGGCAGGATGCCTTCCTGCCCCATACATTGTCCTGCTCCCCCCCGGATTTCTCCATCCTCGGGGAAGGGCCATGGTTAAGGGAAGCCCCCGGGCAGACCCAGGAGCTCTGGGCAGGCAGCGAGGGGCAGGTTGGTGGGGGGTGCCAGGCTGCGCGTGGTGCCCGTCGGCCTGTGCCACCCGTGCTTTGGTGATGGTCTTCTAAAGCCT
>NW_009191231.1:791-1089 GCF_000690835.1 Fulmarus glacialis | reverse complement strand
GATGTAGCGGTGGCGATCAGGGGGCCCGTGGAGCGGGCCCCGTGACCGTTCCCCTGCTCCCGCCCGGGGTAGCTGCCAGCTCACCCTGTGAGCGGCCATGGGGATTCGGAGCAGCCAGTGGGCGCAGGGCAGCTTTTGTCCCCCGTGGCCACGGTCCCTGCAAGGAGAGGAAGAGGAGGAGGCATAGCTGGGTACGTAGAAGTTTTATCCTCCTCCCCGCCCGCTGGACTCAATGCCCCGCTCCAGGGAGGGGGCTGGCAGCGCGGCAGGACGAGGGGAGGGAGCAAGCTGGGGGCGC
>NW_009191231.1:517-759 GCF_000690835.1 Fulmarus glacialis | reverse complement strand
AGCTCCAGGGCTTGCCCACGTGGCTGGGGCTGGCAGAGCCGCCTGCTTGGCTCCTTCTGGCTCCTACCCTCACATGCTGAGTGATGGGGATGGCGGGATGGGGATGGGCACCTCGACGCCTGTCACGCAAGGGCTCGCGGCACTCGTACGCACCGATGGTGCCAGCGGGCAGAACCTCGTGGGCAGGCTGCAGTGCCCTCCGCTCCCTGGGCAGCGCCCGTGCCTGTGCCCGTGCCCAGCCC
>NW_009191231.1:0-312 GCF_000690835.1 Fulmarus glacialis | reverse complement strand
GATGCCAGTGCCACGCCTTGCACCCCATGTCTGCCATGATGGGCTCATAAATGACACAAACTAGTGACGGCATCACGGCACGTGGCAGCAGTCCGGATCTGTGCTGGTTCTCTCGTGCAGTGGTTTTGGGGTGCATTCAGTTTTCCTGAGCCAGAGGAAGCTCTGGGTGACCTGGGGTGCGGGTGCAGGTTGTTGGGATGATCAGAGCCGGGGTCTCCCTGTCCCCTGGGCCTGACCTCTGCGTGGGCAGCAGAGACCTTGCAGCTTGTCTTATGCTGGTGGCACAGTGGCTGGGAGAGGAGACCCGGGCTG
>NW_009191230.1:0-4915 GCF_000690835.1 Fulmarus glacialis | reverse complement strand
GGTCCCTCTGCAGAGCCTTCCTACCCTGCTCTTCTCAGGAGAATTATGAGCATTACTAAGATTTTATAAATGTTTTTAAGCTCAGATTTCAAAATTTCCCAGGAATTGGGAAACTAGAGAAGCAAATGAACAACTTACATCAAGCTGTCTTAAAAGAAATAAATTGAACAGCATAAAAGCAAACAAATTAGTACTAGTAAAGCATTTCCAGATCCCTTACTCCTGCATTTAGTTCAGTAGCATTTCATTTAAATGCAGGCATACATACCTGCAAAGTTTAAGCTTCAATCTTTTAAACAATTCCACATATCTGAACTTCACTCCTCTAAGTAGTGCTACTGATAAAACTACTCACGTGAACAGAGTTAAGCACATGCACAGGACTAAGGCTAAAGCAAGTAACAAAGAAATTAGCTAATGAATTCAGTGTATCACTAACAATTATTTTTGAAAAGTCAAGGACAACTAAGAGGATAGCAAAGCTTGAGAAATTAACAGCTGAAATACTGGGGGAGGGGGATAAATTAAGTTATGGTCCCAGCAATTACCCTATAAAAATCTAACTTCAATACCTGTTAAATAACAGAATCAATGCTAGGAAGAAAAAAATAATAGAGCATCCCCTCAACAACTTAATAGCCACGACAACCATACTATTTTCTCACCATTTGATGAGTCCTCTTCAGTTCAAGGTTGAAGTTCATGGGTGCTGTGGAGAAGATCACTTGGCAACTGCTCTGCTGTAATTAATCCATGAATAAAGAATGGACTTCAGTTTTCACAGATACCAAGCCAGCACTTTGCACAACCATTAAATCCACAAAAAATATTAAAACATTTAGAAATTACAGTTAGGCCATTTTAGCAAAACTTTACCACAGAACCTAAGTTTAATAACAAATCTTTCTTAAATCCCCAGGGATATGTTCATTATTATGAGTCAGGCCTATAGCTATGTTAGAGTCAATATTATAAGATCTGAATGAAATGTAGTAAATCCAACCTTTCAACTACATCATTAGTCTTTATGCTACGTTGAGCATTTTAGAGGCTGAAAAAAAATTTAAATTGGAAGTTGGCTATTGAAAAATCAGGAGGTAGTCTACAGTAAAAAAAAAAAGCTAGATTTTTTTTTTCATCTGGAAGTTTATAGGAACTCTAATAAAGTAGATTCAAGTCCCAAGCCAGCACATACGTCTTGCAGTTCTTACTGCCTACAGAAGCATCCCTAGATCAGATCTATACTGGCAAATTCAGAACTCTGTTTTCACTGTACAATAGTAAATGCTGTCCACTTCAGTCCTTTCTAGATTACAACCTCTATCATTGCTAGCAGACTGAAATTGCAAACGTAATGAATTCTAAATCCTATATTTGTCAGGGTAAATCAGAGAATGAATAGCTACAGAAGGAAGTAGAAAACTCATACATGAAAGAGAATGTTCAACTACAGTTACTAGGTTATTAAACTGAAACCTTAAACTTCAACTGATATCAAATTTACAGAAGAGGTCTGAAGGGAGGCTTAGATGAATCTGTAACAGGTATCTAGAAGGCTGGACGAGCATCAGGGGCAAGGCAGGGCTCAAACTAGAAAAATAAATAGAAAAAATTTTGGCATTCCCACTGACTGTATGTCCATATGCCACACAAACACAGAATACCAAAATAGTATGTAGATGTGCAATTATTGAAAAGATTATTATAATTACTACATGTGGGTGTATCTTGGTGCCCTCCAACTGGTCTAACTTACCTAGGAACTGGATGAGATTAAGGTAATGGAATAACATGCAAGTACCCAGGCAAGCCAAACAATCTAACTAAAAAGTTACACAGTAATGACACAATGCCAGTTTTCATTACAACAAATTCCTCTAATCCTCATAGTTGTAAAATAAATCTTAGAAACACATAGCAAGGTAATTTGTAAAAGTAATGTGTGCCTGAGTCAGAAGACAGCCTCCAGCTTTCTAATCATCCCTGAGTAGCTATGAGCTTCTGTGCCATTCTGGCAGATAAGTACCTTGCTTTGGTTTTGTCACTGCTCAGCTGGACCTGGGCAATTCAGTATATCCAAGCATGAAGTCTGCTGCATATAGGAAAGTCCAAGTACAGGAAGCTGGGGGGATGTAATCTCAGCAATATGGGTTATTATAAGTCCTTCTCTTCCACTCTATACTGATTTTCTCTAGAATTTTAAGTTATAAATTCAGAGTCTCAAGATCCTCCAGGGTCTAAATCCAGGATTCCTAAAGAAATGCCTACTGGGTCTCTAGACTGGATCCAGTTGTTAAGTTTCCCTCTTCTGACGTGAGAGAACTTGTGCAACAAAGGGGAAAAAGCTATCATTTCTAGAGACAGAACTTTCTTGGGGCTGGTGCAAGTCTATAAAATGAATGTGCCTAGGAGCTAAGGGCCATCAGAAACCTAACTGCATTTTGCTTGAAGAACAAAACACATTACTTTGACCTTGGCTCACTAACATAAATACATAACACGTATATGGAAGAAAAGACAGATAAAATAAACTGAAAACATTCAACTGCACATGCTCCTTCCCCTGGCAACAAGAGAACAGATAATATGACAAATGCTGGTCATGTCACTCATTACAGTAGGAGGAGATTCTCTGAGGAGAAGAATCTATAACAGAGGACAGGCACCACTAGAAGATGTTCAGGTAGTGCTGTAATGAGAACTGTATGAGGAAAGGAGTCCATTATAGAAACTGCAGCTTAACCCCATATTTGCTACCACAACAGATAAGACTTCCACCATTCTGATGAGCCCAAGTTGTTTGGAATGGAGATTCGATCTAAAGAATTGTTATCACTTTTGGTGAGGCTCAAAATCCCTTTCTCTCCCTTCTGTCCTCAGCTGTGTTCCTGCTGTGACTTTTTGGCTTCACTAGTCACTGAGGAAACAAACTGATGATCCTCTCCCAGATGCTACAGCCGGAGAATGCAATACCCACCTCGTATTACATGGATTTTTAGACTATAGCAATTGCCTTTCTCACTTGTTCTGATACTCAGTTAAATATTTACCCATTCTGATCCTTAAATTATTATAATTGTGCATTATTTAACTTAAAAGATATGAATGGAAGATGTAAATCAAGACTACTACATTAGGTTTATGTTTCGTGCAGTCCTAAGTAATACTGAGAATGATTGTGTAATATCACTATTAGCTTCTTAAGTCCGAAATACAAGAGCGTAATAATGAAGAGAACTACTCAGTGTGCTTACACGTAATAATATTCATTTCAGTTTGTACGGGATCGGGGCCTATGTGCATTAAGTATGGAATCTGAGAGCAAGTATTAGATATTAGGGGATGTAAAAATTTCACTTTCATTAAAAATCTTAATGAAACCTTAGGAATGACATCTGAAAGGACAACAGTGTGATTCATATAAGAGAATACCATGTCCTGTTAGACAGAATGACATATTATCTTCTGCATCTTATATTATGGTTGGAAAAATGGGTGAAAAACAATAACTAGAATTATTTTAGGGCAAAACTATACAAATCTAAGTACAGCGAAGTGGTATCAGCAACATCATAATTTTATATTTTTCTTCACTGTTTTCATTGCTATTTCTACTACAAAGTCCTCTTTTCACAGGCACATAACCTTCAGAAAAAAAAATTAGAAGACATTTACTATTATTCTTTTCAGTTGAAAGGCACACTTTTTGAAAATTTCACTCATGGTAATTTTAATAAAATAAGAGCAAAAATGTAAATACACTGCAAATCATTTATATTTCCTCCTTTTTAACAGAAAAGTTTTACGAACTGAAGTTTTTTCAACTGGCTAATTTTCACTGAGAACTTAGTTTAAAAAATTAGGAATCAGTTTCTTTAGCAATACCAAACTTCAAATCCGAGGAAAATATAATAACATAAATGCATATTAGCTATGTGATTACTTACATGTTGCCTTCTACTACTTTTTCACTAAGGAGCTCCAGAATTACATATTTTCTGAGTAGCAGTAGTTTTCGTAGCCGTGATGGTCTAAGCTTTTTGAGCCCAAAAGCTTGCCGTTTTCAACTGTGTCAGTTGGTTAAAAAAAAAAAAAAAAGAGAGAAATTACCTCTCCCTTCAAAACTTGTTCTGCTTATATTTTTGTCAGTGCAGCTCTAGAAGGGAGCAGTGGAATCATGAGAAGCATTAGGCCCTGAGCCTGCTAACATTCGTGTGCAAGTAGTCCAACTGAGTTTAAGAGGACTAGCTCACAGGCGTGAAGGGAAGATTTTGAAAGTCAGTGGGAACAGAGCTCCCAAACTTTCATTATGTACTTTTGAAAATCTTCCCCAAAGTCATGGGAACAACAGCTTGCAGGTCTGAGGCCTCTGCTTTTGACTGCTTTCCTTTCCCTTTTTAAAAGCGTATCAGATAAAAAAAAAAACGAAACACGAAGCCAAAAATCCTGAGGAGCCGCTCGCAGTGATGCATTGGGTCTCTCTACAAAGGCAGGGGTCCGCACAGCCCGAGGAGAGCTCACAGGAAAGAATCATCCAGCAGTCAAAAGTCAAGTGCAGACTAGTGGTTCGGGCGGCACTGTAGCCTGCCTTCCCTCCCTGGCTTTCGGCAGCTCGCAACCTCCATCTCGGTTTCCCCATCTGTGAAATGGGGATAGGAGCCCTAACCCAACTATCAGGTACCTTATGATCGGTCACAACTTGGGGCGGATGGGGGGGGTGCGGCGTGAAAATGAAAGTTCACGTTTTCCCCCGCGCATTGCCAGCAGCCGAGGCGGGAGCGCTCTCAGAGTTGAACCTCGCTCCGTCAAGTTCCTCGGAGAGATATTTTTTTTCAAATGACCAGTGTACGGCACTCCGGGCCCAATCTGCCCCGAGATGCGCCCACACAGCACCGCTCAGCTTCGCTCCGCCAGC
>NW_009191229.1:0-1882 GCF_000690835.1 Fulmarus glacialis | reverse complement strand
CTCGGTGCTGCGGAGGAGCAAGCCAGGGTGACGGCCCCTGTGTGACGGTGGATTCGGGGTTTGCACGGCCCGGATCCAGCTGGCAGCAGGGTTGGGGACCCCCCGGATTCGCTCCTCAGGTCCCCCCTTTTTGTTTAATATTTCCAGCCCCGCGTAACCAACCGGTCTCCGGTTTTATTCCTCCCTCGAGCTTGTTAAAAACATTTTACGCAGGATCCGTCCTCATTCGGGATACAATATCAAGGGGAAAGACCCCAGATTGTCACAAAAAGACCAATCCTGGGGGAAAACTCCATTTTTTTGGGCACAGTTTCCCCTTTGAAACCTATCGAAAGCTTTTGTGAGGGAGTGAAGGTGCTTGGCCAGGCCCTCACCCTGGTGTCAGGCCTCCACGTGGGACAGTCACTGGTGTGAATTTGGGTCCCTTTGGGGGAAAAACGGGGTCCTTCGGAGCAGTGGCGTGGGGCAGGATTGCGTCGTGTTGCCCCATCAGTGCTTTCCACAAGCCCAACTCCTATTTTGAGGCCATTGTATAACACCAAAACCCGCAGAATTCGACCCGAATATTGAAGGTGTGCATCGGGCCTGGGTTAAAAAAAGTGTAAAATCCCACAATTTTGTTTTTTTATCCCAAGCGGAAGCATCTCGTGTGCAGGCAGCGCCCTGCAGCCCTTCCTCCTGGCTCCTGGAGGGCAGGATCTGTGCTGGAGGCAGTTCCTAGAACCAAAACCTGTGGAATTTGCCCCCAATTTCAAAGGCGTGAATTATTCCAGGGTTAAAAAAAAGTGTAAAATCCCACAATTTTGGGGTTTTATCCCGAGTGGATGCACCTTGTGTGCAGCCAGCACGCTGCAGCCCTTCCTCCCAGAGGCAGTTCCTAGAACCAAACCCTGTGGAATTTGCCCCAAATTTCGAAGGCATTAATCATTCCAGGGTTAAAAAAGTGTAAAATCCCAAAATTTCAGGTTTTTTACCCCGAATGGATGCACCTTGTGTGCAGCCAGCACCCTTGCAGCCCTTCCTCCCGGCTCCCAGCGGGCACGATCCGTGCGAGAGATGGTTCCTAGAACCAAACCCTGTGGAATTTGCCCCCAATTTCGAAGGCATTAATCATTCCAGGGTTAAAAAAGTGTAAAATCCCAAAATTTCAGGTTTTTTACCCCGAATGGATGCACCTTGTGTGCAGCCAGCACGCTGCAGCCCTTCCTCCCAGAGGCAGTTCCTAGACCCAAACCCTGTGGAATTTGCCCCCAATTTCGAAGGCATTAATCATTCCAGGGTTAAAAAAGTGTAAAATCCCAAAATTTCAGGTTTTTTACCCCGAATGGATGCACCTTGTGTGCAGCCAGCACGCTGCAGCCCTTCCTCCCAGAGGCAGTTCCTAGACCCAAACCCTGTGGAATTTGCCCCCAATTTCGAAGGCATTAATCATTCCAGGGTTAAAAAAGTGTAAAATCCCAAAATTTCAGGTTTTTTACCCCGAATGGATGCACCTTGTGTGCAGCCAGCACCCTTGCAGCCCTTCCTCCCGGCTCCCAGCGGGCACGATCCGTGCCAGAGATGGTTCCTAGAACCAAACCCTGTGGAATTCGCCCCCGATTTCGAAGGCGTGAGTCATTCCAGGGTTCAAAAAGTATAAAATCCCAAAGTTTCAGTTTTTTATCCCGAGTGGATGCATCTTGCCTGCAGCCAGCACCCTGCAGCCCTTCCTCCCGGAGGCAGTTCCTAGAACCAAACCCTGTGGAATTCGCCCCCGATTTCGAAGGCGTGAATCACTCCCGGGTTCAAAAAGGGGTAAAATCCCCCCCATTTCGGGGTTTGACCCCGAGCGGAAGCACCCCGCGCGCAGGCGGCGCCCCGCAGCCCTCCCTGCCGGCTCCCG
>NW_009191228.1:2879-4177 GCF_000690835.1 Fulmarus glacialis | reverse complement strand
GGTCACGCGTGCAGTGAGGCAAAAGGGACTTGTCCCTTTGCTAATAATTCATTAGCTGCACGTTGTGATTTTAATTTCCAGGGAAGTTGTGCCGAGCGTGCACAATGCGAGCGGTAATTAATGCCTGGAAGTCCCTGCACGCTGTCAGAGCCTCTCCTCAGCGTTTTTTTACGGGGCCACCCGCAGCCCCCAGCCCCACGCCTGCTGCAGAGCCGCCCCGAGGCACCGGCCCCCACCCCAAGAAGCCACTTTTGAGGGTCTCGTGCCATCTGAGCCTGTGTCACGCAGCCCTGGGCTGGTCCCAGCCGCCGCCACCGTGCCTGCGCCGAGGCCACGAGCTGGCTTTGCCGCCGCTAACTAGTTTGGCAACCTGCAGCATGTGTGTTGCAGGGATTCACCGCGTTAAGGCTTTCCTTTTTCGCTCACCGTTTAACCTTGATCCATTATTCATCTCCTTCCTTGTCCTTTTTTTCCCCCTCCCTTCCTTCCCAAGCTCCTGTTAAGCAAATCATAGCAGGTTTTTCCTTTTCCCTTAATTATTTATCAGCCCAACATATTAGCTTTATATCAACTGATTGTGTTATTGATGTAGGACAGGACTCCAGCGTGTGCCACAGACATAACTCCTCTCCTCAAGGTCATACAAGGAGTTTGCTGTGAGCCAGGCAGGGACACAACGCTCTCAGCAAATGCCTCGGGGGTATCCTTACCCCCGCCAAAGCTTGATCCCCGCTTTCCTCCTCCAAAAAACAACCAGTCCAGCTCCCTTCCCACGGCTCCATCACTAAGCGTGACCTCAGCTGGGGGACCGTCACCCGCGTACCCAGAAGACAGCAGCAGAATTTCAGCGAGAGCTGAAGCTCCTGGTCCCTCCCCACCTCGCCGCTTCGCTCAGCCGGGTCCCCGCGTCCCCGCGTCACGGGGGAGGTTGTGGCAGCACATCGGTCACGTGCAAAACACCCCAAGATCCCCCAGGGAAAGTGGCAGAGGAGAGATGTCAGAGGGGACACCTCGGTCCTTCTGCTGGCAGAGGAGAAGGCAGCGCAGTGCGGGGCTGAGAGCATCGTCCCGGGGTCCCCGGGCACCGCCGGCTGAGGAGCCCCTGCTAAACTCCAGCGCCGATGGGAAACGCAGACGGAGCAATTTCTCCTGTACCGCCCTGCTGCGCCCCAGGAGCTGCCTTCCCACCTCTCCTTTCCCGTAACCCCCCACAACACACGCTCCTCACCGAGGGTTTGCTGCTACCAGGCAGAAAACTCCTTCCTGCCTTCGGCCGGTTGCTCAAGCGCTTGCTTTAC
>NW_009191228.1:2134-2384 GCF_000690835.1 Fulmarus glacialis | reverse complement strand
CCGTTTCCCTGCAGCCGCCTCCCTGGTGCCTCCACCAGCCCCGGGTTTAGCAGCCCTGGGCTGAGGCCGCGCTCCTGGCTCCTTCCCACCCTCCTCCTCCTCCTCTCGCTGCCAAGCCATGCATCAGCATGCAGCTCCCCACTCCCTAATTACATGCTCCGAGAGTGGAACGCGCCAGCTTGCTGTCTCTCTGCCGATTACTAAAAAGGATGATTTGAAAAGCCCTGCACAATCTGCACAGGGGTCAGAG
>NW_009191228.1:1504-2008 GCF_000690835.1 Fulmarus glacialis | reverse complement strand
CCCCACCAAGACCACCTTTCCCCTCCAGATATCCCAGCCCGGAGCGGGCAGAGATAAGGGAACAGCCAACGACTGGGGTACAGGGGCTCCTTTGGAAAGGGACCTTAAACCACCCACGGTCATGCTTCCCTGGCACTATGCGTGAGAAAAGGGTGTTACTCCTTCCCTCCTGGCCTCCCCCCAATAATTACATCTGTCACCCGAAATCCCCTCCCCAAGTTGTTTCTCTCTGCCGGTGACGGCAGCAGCGGATCCCTGGAAAATGCTTCCCGGGGCTGCTTCCAAGTAGGTCACTGGGGTGGGAGAGCTGCTGGCCGGAGCCTGCCCAGGGTCCCCATCTCGGCACTGCCCCAGCCCAGCCAAGCGGGGTGCCCCTCCGGGACGTGTCCCCCGTGCAGGGACCATCCCATCGCTTACCCGCGGGCGCAGGACAGCTTCCACGGCGGCCGGCAAACTGCCTCCGCGGGACGGGGGGGGCAGGCCCCCGGGCCGCCGGGGCTGAAG
>NW_009191228.1:778-1151 GCF_000690835.1 Fulmarus glacialis | reverse complement strand
CCCGGGCAGCCCCCGCGGCGAGCCGGGGGGGGCTAAGGGAGCGCGGCTCTCTTTGCCGATTCATCCATCCATCTTCCCTACCTGCCGGCAGAGGTGTCACCCATGCCGGGGCCGCAGCCCGGGCTCCTAGCAGGATGCGGCCATCGCCTCCTTCCCGGGAGAGCAGCGGCACTGGAGCCCAACCGTGCTTCGAGTGATGCTCTTCAGGACCGCTGCTTTGCAGCCCAAGGCGCAGCTCTCCACCAGCTCCCTGCTCCTGCACCAGGAGACGGGGGTGGGAGAGGCCCCCAAAAACCTGCCCCGTGCTGCGGGCGCTGCCCCGCGAGAGCCACGCCAGGTCAGAGCGGCTGCCGGGGAGGGGGGACAGGCCCCT
>NW_009191228.1:0-299 GCF_000690835.1 Fulmarus glacialis | reverse complement strand
CGCTGCTGCCGGGCCCCGGGGGACGGGAGCGATAGCTGGGAAGGGCAGGAAGAGCCCTGCACGGCTCCTGCTGCGGCTGCGCTTAACTCCTGTTGTGCTGCGCAGCCAACCTCGGGGGGGACCCCAGAAATACCCCCCCTGCCCGAGCGAGGACCTGCTGGGGTAAAGGGACCTTCAGAGGCATTGCTGTCCGGGGGGTCCCTGTCCCTGGCTCAGCCGCGCTCTATTTGAACTCATTTCGGGATGGGGACAGGCTGGTCAAGTGCCCTCCAGGACCAGCCCCAGGCCCCCATCTCACC
>NW_009191227.1:16482-16698 GCF_000690835.1 Fulmarus glacialis | reverse complement strand
CGAGGGCGGAGGGGCCGCGGGTGGGCTGTGGAGCTGCAAGAAGGCATTGCACGGGGGGCATGGGCTGGAGAGGGCCCCGCCGCGGCTCCAGCACTGCAGGAATGTGTCGTGCGTGCACAAATACGGTTGCATAAAGGTCAGAGAGGGCCACAAGCAGGCGGTGACACTTCCACAGCGCGCTGCACAGGCACAAATGTGGGCACAGAGAGGGCTGTG
>NW_009191227.1:11578-16459 GCF_000690835.1 Fulmarus glacialis | reverse complement strand
ACAGGCACAAATGTGGTCGCAGAGAGGGCTGGGGGCTGGAGAGGTCCCAGGGCGGCTGCGGTGCTGCAAGGAGACAGGACTGGTGCTGCTGCTGGGTCAGGTGGGCACGCCATTCCTCCCCCTTTGGCCCATGTTGCCGTTGACCGCTGTGTCCCTCACCAGGGCGTTGCACAAGGTCAGTCGCTGCTCTCTGGTGCCCACTCAAATGCTGGAATAGCAGGACAGGAACAAGCCGCTGGCGCTGCTTGGCTTCATACGGGACTCTCCTCCTATTTCCAGAAGACAGCCTGGTAACACATCACCACCGCGCCAGGAGCTACGGCCACACCGTGCCAGGCTGCCTGCCTGCAGACACGCGCCCACCCGCCAGCACCCCTGAGGTCACCAGCCCCTGCAGGATGAGGCTGAAGCACTTTGCTTGGAGACAGAGGATACTTTGGGATGACTTTAGCCTGATTTGTTTATAAATATAGAATTTGCCTCCAGAGCTTGCAACTTGGCGTCTTTTGCAAGACCTAAATATACTCCTAAAAGGCGTGAACTGTTGCCATAATAAAACCTTTTAGAACTCACTTGTGAAAATTAATTTAAAACCATACTTTGGCAGAGCAAGTGAAAGGCGCTTAATGCATTGGTATGAGCTTGTTCACAGTGCAGCAGTTCAATGTCTAGAGTGAGAAGTACTGAGAAGCAGTCAGTAGAGCTGGGGCAGCTAAAACTACCTTCTACTATTATCACCTTACACGGTCCATTAAAGAGGTTGCTTTTGGTAGCTTCACCAGTTTTTAATGCTTGGGTTGGAATTTTCTGTATCACATTTCTGCATAAGCCAATCTTCTACAGAAAATTTCATCCAAGAGAGTTTTTCTGTTTTTAAGAATAAGATTCTGCCACATATAAAACTTAACTTCGAATAATTTTTGCTCAGAGTGTTAAAAATTGTCGGCAGGTAGCTTTTTGATGTTCTCAGAATCATCTGCAAAAAATTGATCATGTCATAAGGTTTTGGGAGTTCATATTCAGGAAATTCAGGAAAGATTTTTTTAAGCTCAGTAGCAGAATTCCCCTCAGATCCCATCCATGAGAGGCATGTTCAGCTCAAGACTCAACCAGATTTTCACTTAACTAAACACCAGGTTGCTGCAGACTGGACCAGGAATAGATACCTACAAAGAAAGCTGGCAGGTTGCATCCCGCAGATAAGGGGAAGTGTAGGACTTACGCTCTATAGGTCTGAAGAAGCACATAAAAACACTCACTAAAGATTATTGATTGAACTACTACAATATAATGATTTCATATTGTAGTAATACCAGAAATCAACCATCAGTGCCCATCTGGGCTAGGATCTGTGCAAATATATAGCAAGTTATAAATCCTGCAAAGTCCTTTGCTCATGCTCATGCTCATGCTCATGCTCTACTCGGAGATAAATGTCACTGTGATAGTTTGGCTCAGGATGATAATTAGGGCCTTCAAAATGTGGAGGTTGTAAGAAAATCCAAAAGCACATACTTTGCAAATGATGACAGAAGCCCAGTCTTGTCCCAGACATTGCCTGCTCTCCAGAACCTGAGCAGAAGCCTCTGGTCCTAGCGGGGCAGTGGACCAGGCTCCTATCAGAGTATTTCTTTTCTATCATGTACAGCATCGCTGAGCCTGGCAGGAACATCTGGAGACCATCCAGTCCACCCCCCTGGCTTAAAGCAGGGACAGCAAGAGCAGGTTGCTCAGGGCCGTGTCCAGTTGGGTTTTGAATAGCTCCAAGGATGGAGACACCACAAATGCTCTGGTCAACCTGTTCCAGTGTTCAGCCACCCTCATAGTAAAATAGTTTTTCTTATGTTTAAATGAAATTTCCTGTGTTTCAGTTTGGGCCCATTGTCCTGTCACTGGGCACAGCTGAGAAGAGGCTGCTCTGAGCCCCCTGAGCCTTCTCCAGGCTGACCAATCCCAACTCTCTCAGCCTCTCCCTGTAGGGCAGAAGCTCCAAGCAAGAAAGTGCAATTGCAGCAACTCTCTCCCCAACTTTCAATATATTACAGATTATATCATCTGAAGTGATTTGACCATCCAAAGGGATTCACAGACTCTACAGTTATCTTCCACTGAATGCATACATTTGAACTACTCTAGTTCCACTGTCAGCAAAATGGCTATTTTCAATGGAGAGACTAGGAAATATTATTTAAAAATGCAAAGGAAACATTGCATTGTAACTCCATAGACATGGCATTGTGGTTTTCCACCTTTATCTGGTAATGACCAAGGGACATGAGAGCTCTTTGTTGAAAAGCAAAGTGATGTCTTTCATAGCTTGGCAAACGCATTCTGTGATCTGAAAACCAAATTATTTTCATGCACATCAACATTAGTAACAAATATCCTGCTAGCCAAAATACTACCTTAGCAACACCTAGGCAGATCCTCTGACTTAAGAGATGTCTTAAGCAACACTTCACAAACACACTGATGTTAAATCTCCATAATCCCTTGTGCAAACACATGGAAAGTGTGGTTACACAATGAAAAATAAGGTTGCAAATAAGGTTATCTGCTTGCTCAGCATGTCTACTCACTTGAACACACTGATATGCTCACAGAGTTTAATATATTAACTTTTGTTGGTTATACTTGAATACTCTTCAGAGTAACACAGCTAAGGCGTAATGAAGTGAATCCCATTCCTTCTTGTGCATTACTACCACTGTAAAATACCTTTCATGTAGCTGCAAATCCACTGATAACTAAACAGAACTAAACTCTGCTGGATTTATTCCATATAACCCAGAGAATGCAGCTCAACATTGCCAGCATTTAAGCACTGGCAGTTAGAGCCACCAACTAAAAGAAGACTTTTAGTTGTGAGTACTAGCAGCAAGAACCTGCAGTAAGTGAGCAGATGCTGCTTTTGCCTTATGACTTTTCAGGGTAGAAGCACATTCAGCGGCACCATCTGAGAATTTTAGCAGTGTGGTGGAGGGAGATGTGCAGAGAGATGCTGAATCTTTCAAAGCCCTCCTTGGTGTTACACCCAATAACTCCATTTCCTCCATGAGACTGAACTAGCCCTGTAACTACGTAGGGTCAGTATGCTCTATTTCAGTTTGAAAATACCTCTTTGCAAAATGCCTCTTTCACAAACAGACAGACTAACAGGAGTAAATTTATGTAGCAGGATGCTTTATGGAAAAAATAGCTGCCTAAAGTTGCCAGCAAGATCCTAAAAGTGAACATTCTCTGGGGACAACATTAAAGCAAACTCAACTGAATATGGGAAATCAAAGAGTAATATACAGATTTTCTTATGGAGCGAATGCAGAGTCTGACATTCCCACCCACACAGAGCAGCTCAGTGACTGGCAATAAGACAAAGCAGCAATATGAGCAACATGAGACCCCAGAGGAATAAACAATATATTTCTTCTGTCAACAAAAATATATGCCTCTTTTTATTCTTTTAATAAGACTCCCACGATATATTACTTTCTATTTCCAGTTAAACAAATCAGAGCAGAATTAGTGTTTTCATTATCAGTTTACACTGAAGATTATTGGCTGTCGTTAAGAGGCATAATATTTGTAATAGGGCTTGGGTATAACATTTCACTGTATTGTAAATTCTGCAACTTGTAAACAAAATGTCAGTTACAGAATAGTTCAACCTCTACCCACTTCAAGCCTGAACATAAAAATCAACTTCTCTTCAATGTTAATGAATATTACTTACTTGCTCCTTGATCTATGAAATTCTTATGCTCATCTCTCTTCATAAAATATATTTCCTGCACATTGTGCATTTTTCCTTATAGTGTTCTTGCTCATTATTACCAGTAACATTATTTTTATCTGTTTTCATATATTGAAAAACTGGGATCAGGCTTTCAATGAAAGTATTTGAAAACCTGTGTACAGGCAGTAGCAATTACTAATTCCTTTCAAAATTAGTTTAATACAACAATGAAAACCAGTACAGAAGTTCAGGAAACAGTTTAGGCCAAACCCAGCCCTGATCTGAGTCCTGTGACTTAACAAATATATACAGTCAGAATTCAGATCTGTGTTTTCCTGGAGGAAACACCATGACGTGGATGGAAAGTAACATTTAGACAGAGCACGTCAACACAGGAAGGAATCTTACCACAACCTCAACCTAAACCCAAAATATGGGATTTGATTACCCCTCAAATGCTTGCCTGAATGAATTGCAGACCTATAGAGATTCTAAAAGGACAAGTCTTTGTTCCCTGCTCATCTCCAAACTACTCCTCACTGCTCATCCTTCCTTGATTTGCTCAGTCTAGGACGACAGAGTCAAGCAAGGAGGCCATTTCTGTTCTTTTCCTTGGGAGATCACTCCACAAATTAGCACCACAGTCAAGATTTTTTCCTCTATAAAGGAATTTAAAGGCATTAAAGGAATTTTAAAGGAATTTAAAGGCATTAAAGGAATTTTAAAGGAATTTAAAGGAATTAAAGGAATTTTAAAGGAATTTAAAGGCATTAAAGGAATTTTAAAGGAATTTAAAGGCATTAAAGGAATTTTAAAGGAATTTAAAGGCATTAAAGGAATTTTAAAGGAATTTAAAATACCAAGGGATGTAAAAAGTGATCATGTACATTTTAAGTTGGGGTTAACTACTTATAGTCATTGCTGTGGAGGAGCTCATCCATTATACAGAATTACATCGGCACCGCTGACTTCCTGTCACATACACATTAGGAACAAGAAAATAAGCATACAGCAGAACAGGGGAAAAAGGCATGTTAATTTATTATTCATTTCAAAATACAAGAGATTACAAAGATTCTGGAAGAGAGGGAGCACTTGGCAGTGCCTTAGTGAACCTTCCTGCACAGCTCCTTTAATCTGCCTCCATT
>NW_009191227.1:0-11563 GCF_000690835.1 Fulmarus glacialis | reverse complement strand
TAAATTTCACACATTCACAGCGTGAATGTATTCTTGTCATGATCTCTGGGAGACTACACAAATCAGACATGTTCACAAGCAGCCCAGCAACATCCACAGTTCAGCTGAACTACTCGGATGAGACACACGTGGTTTCACAATTTAGAGGAAGAAGAGAGCCTCTCATTGATATGCCCCATACATACAGCACAGAAGACACAATATAGCCCATTCTAAGAGGTGCCACCGTCAATGGGAGGTGAAAGTACTCAGCATCTTCCAGAAGGTGTTCAGCCTCTCTCTGGATCAAGGCATACTCCCTTTTTCCTTAGGGGCCTCCATATCTTTTGTTTCTAACAAAATGAAACTGCAGCTGCACACATTGATTTTTCACTAGCTACTAGGCAGGCAGAAACTTTCAAACATGAATTTTTCTGCATCAGATCAGATGGCCACGATGCTGTCACTAACAAGTGAGCAACTTCCTGTGAATATTTATTAAAAATTCACTGTGGCCTTAATATACTTGAATAAATTTTGCTCTTTTCCTCATAAAGTAAGCTTCCACTTAAGCAATAGGTCCCCCTGCTACTTCAATTTGCTGGAAAGCCTATAATGTTAAACTCATCAAAGTATGGCTGCTTTGGTTTTTATGCAAATTCCTATCCTCATAGTTACATAAGCGCTTATGCAATGAAAACATACATAATAAGCAAACCTGCCCATGTCACTGAGAATTATTTACAAGAGCTATAAATCAAATTTGCATCCTGTTTTGTTTTATATTTAAGGGCCTACTGCACACATAAAATGTCACATATGCCCAAAATTTGCTTTCAGTCACTTCCCCCCCAAAAAAACCAACCAGAACTGAACTGCCTGCTGAAGGCTATTCTTTAGTCAGAGCCCATGCAAAATTGTATTAGAAGCTTTGAAGTTAAACCATGAACATTGACTACCAGAGAGGACCCTAAAGACAAAGACATTTACTGGATGTAAATGTTCAGCGAAGACAAAGGTCACCTTATACTTTCCCAAAACCTGACCATGTTAGAAACTCCACATCCTGTTCTCAAGTTTTGCTTAAGAGCCAAAATCTTTTCATGGAAGGAATCAACAATGAAATATTATTAACCCTGATGATTGATTACATTGTAATGGCCAAGTTATGATAACCTCACAGGCCATGGGACTGCAGAACCTCTGCTGTTAGGACAGAGGAATCTGATTCATCACAATACCAGAGCAGATGGGGCATGAGCAGAACAGCTGTCTGGCAAGCCAAGCCTCCAGTTTGCAGGAAATGGGATTTTATCTGAATTGGTGGCTTTGAGCCAAATCAAGCAGGAAACAAACTCTTTTGAAAATGCCCACAAACTGGAAATTCCCAGAAAGATCACTTCAGAAACATCAAAACACTTAGAAAACACAATTCCCAAGTTCCCAAGCCTGTGGCTGATCAGTGACATAGTCTTTGGCAATACAGGAGCATCTGCGAATGCCAGCTCCACACAGTAGCTGTGGGAGCTCCCAAGACCCTCTGGCTCCGGTGCAGCCTTGATGCTGAAAACTACCCCGGGAAACCTGCCCAAAGTCACAGCTCCACGTTAGGGAGTGCAGGAGCTCCGGCAGTCCTGCTTCAGCCAAGCCTGTTAGTGCTTCCAGACATGGAAATCAAAGTGGAGTTCAAGCTCCCAGGATTTTCTTGCTTTTAGCTTTACAGCAGGTTGGAAGCTGTAAAGACCACCGGCTGGAGTTTCAAGCCCCCAAGCCCTGGACAGTCCTCGGTGCCATTGGACAGACTACTCCAAGACAGAGGAGGCTGCATTTTCTGGGCTGACCTGCCAAGAAGTGCTCCAGGAACCAGGGGAGCTCAATTTGGCAAGAACTCACTGAATGGGCTAACTTCAATCAAAACATTTCAGGCCCAGCAGATGTGCTATTTCCAGCTAAACTTTGTTTTACCAACAACTCTTTAACTAGCATAGAATAGCAATATAAAAACCAAAGGCTTACTCTCCATTGCTTACCTTCATATGGAGTCATTTGTATTTATGAAAACACAGTACAAAACACTTATTCAGACCAACTTTAAGATCTTGAGATCATGGCTGACACTATTATTTACAGATAACAAGAATTCAGCAGCAATGCCTTCAGTTACTCTGTGTGCCCTGGCTGCTCCCTCCCACCTCTATACCACAAGGTAACTCCTCAGATCTCTTGGCAACTGTTCGTAGGGTTGAGATGAAAAATTTTCGAACTTTTAGAATAAGCTGGAGTTTCTGCTTTGTAGAAATGTAAATCATATACTGAGAACAAGGCAAAGCAAAGACAAAGCATGACCTCTGTATTTGCACATCTGCTTTGGTTCACACTCCAAGTGAGATTTGTTATTAAAAACTTCAGGTAACTGATATGCATTTTGAAGAATGTGAAAGAACAACACTGCTTCCCAGGAACCACAGCAGGACGGTATAACACTTGTTTTTGGTTCTACAGTGATGATTAAAGACTTCAGAGGAGGATCAGTTGCTTTCTGAATCTCAAGTATATGATCTAGTGCCCTGAGGTTCCCTTATTTACTTCTGACTCCTTTTAACAAAGAGGGTTTAAATAAAGTTTTTCCTGTATAAACCAACCCTTTTTTTTCTTGTTGAAGCTGTTACTTACTTGGATCATATAAGCATATTTTAATGCAGCACAACAATTACTTTCTCTTCTGCAGTTTACACTTAAATGGTCATATGAACTAAAAAAAAGAATGCATTACTACAGGGTCTGAGCAGATGGTGACAGCGTATGTGTCAGCTGGTCTGGTTTGTATATTTTGAGCTAGGTTTTTCTCCAGACTCTTTTTTCAGCAGCTTAACTACTCTGATGACCCTTGTTCATAACAGTATCTTTGAAATCTGGTCCCTACATTAGTAAGCTAAACTTCATCACCCAAAGAGTTAGAAATTTAACCTAAATCAGCACATATCTTTTTGCCCCACTTCATTAGCTGCTCTGGCCCAAAGTGATTTGAAATGTAAGATCCCTTTCAAAGTACCGCCAACTGAAAGTTCTTTTCTATTAGTAGATCCCAACCAATTAATTACATCATCAGCACCACAGGGTTTCTGGGGAAGGGGCTGCTGGCTCTTTCTTGCGGTTTCACACACCTCGCAGGCTGAGAAGCACTGCTGCTCACCAGCCTCCGCTCTGGACACGAACTGCATTCTGGAGTGAGCTGGAAGTGAAGTGAAGGCATGTTGGACAAGGGCTAAGACAAGTAGGCAAGAAGACAGATTCTTCTGGGATTAATAAGGAAGACAGTAATTTCTTTCTCTTGATTAGCAGGATGTGAACAAGTATAAAGTCATATGGCAAAGTCGATGCTGCATAGGCCCTCCCCCTCAAAGCACACCTGAAAGAAAACGGAGCAGCACAGCACGTAAGTCCAGGCTACTCTGTGTCCCCACAAAATCTAGCAAAGCCACTGAAGCTGGGCAATGCTGGGGCTAGACCATCACACCTCACTGGTCCCTGAACACACAAAGGGGAAGCTACCTCCACTCCCACCTGTGTACCAATAAAAGATCAAATCTGTTTTCTAGGGTCTGAGTCTTCCCTTGCATCTTCTGGTCATTTACACATATGAAGTGGCGGCAGCGTGCAGGTAAAACACTATCAGATAGCCCTGGCAGCTACTGATAACCAACAGACTTTTCAGACTGTAAGACATATATGGATAGGGATGATCTAGGGCTATATTTATCTTCTATAATTTCTTCCTTTAGCATTGTCCCACAGACAAAGTTCTATATTTATCCAAAGAATCTTAATTTCATTCAGCAATTTAGGTTAATGCATCTCATCTATCCTGTAAAAGTAGCAATTATGCACCTGGAAGAAAAGCTTTGTTTCCAGGGCCCCTTAAGTTTGTGCCAGGAAAGGTACCAACTGCAGCTGTAGTTTACAAGAAAAGAAACATTAGAGCAACAACTCTACATTTACAATCCAGGGTTAAAAACTAAATACTCTCCATGCAAACATTTCATTGATAGAACTGTGGGAACAGGGAGATCATCTCCCCTTTTGCAAAAAAAAAAAAAAAAAAAAAAAAGTGTTACTCCAAACATGTATTTTGAAAATACCAAAGAACTATGACATTTTTGCTCTGCCAGAAAAATGATCACATCTTGATTGAATATTTTTCTTTCTCACTTCCTTTTCCAAGATGAAATGTCAACTATTTTAAGTAAAATCAGAAAAGAACCTTGATGCCAGAGCTGTCATCAAAAAGGCACATTCCAGTTATATACTTGCAGTTTTACTATTAAGAAAACAGAGATTAAACCCCATTCCAAATGCTTTGGTGCTTAATGACACAATCACTAGCATGTTATTAAAGCTCAACACTCTGACATTCCAGTCATTATATCTGCAAACACTAAAACATTATGCAATGAGAAAACAATCCTTTTACTGAAACCAAGGACGTCTAATTGTGACAGGTGAATGTTTTCTCTAGAGAGATGAAATCCATACACATACTATTTTTATGCAGTCTCCATGTTCCATTTACACAGTTTGCTAGTTTAAAAGGGTTTAACAGTCAATCAAGAGTTCAAGTATGAAACTCCATAACAGAAGAAAATTATATCATGTTATTGAAGTCAGCTAGATAAACAGCACCTTCTGATTATGATGATACCATTATGTGCTTCACAATGAACAGTAAGACAGAAAACATTCACCTGGTATCATATTCAAAATACTTGCTGAGATTCATGTATAAATGGATGAATGAACAGAAGGGTAATTGTGTATTATTTTAATATAATAAAGTCAAAATTATTCAAATCAGTAAGAAAAAAAGTGTTTCTTTATATCTTGTGTGCAGTTCTGCCTTACTGAATTTGTGTTTGTTTATGATTCTGACAAGCTACAAAAAAATAGATATAAATACAGAGTCAACGCTAAATGTGTATCTCTATTCTTTTGCAAGCAAACTGTCACAATATTATGCTCATTAAAAAGCTTTTGAAAACTAATAGCTAAGTGAAACACCAGACAATGACTTGAAATAAATATCTCACAACAAAGCTGTTTAAGCCACTGTAAAAACAAACCTCTTAAACAGTAGAAGCACATACACCAAACAAACAACAGAGAACCTGTGTTCACTGAAATCACTTGCAGTCTTGCCACCGACTTCAGTAAGAACTAGATCAAAATAAAAACTTTCACTACTTCTATATTTCCTTTCGGATTGAATCTTCCTTTATTTTCTTGCTATACCCAGCCAAAGATGGACTCCTCCTAGAGAAAAAAGATGACAAAAGTGGTGCATTCCCTTTAATATAAAAAAATCAGATATAAAGCGTGACAAATAAAGACTCTATTCAGATTCTTCAGATTTTACTTTAGACCATCACAGAAGGATTTAGCTCAATAAAAAGGCAAAATCCACCTCCCAGCCTTGGCAATGCACACAGCCATTCCCGCTGAGGACAGAGCTATTCTGCTTCCCAAACATGACTGAAATCTTGAAAAACGTTTAGGCCCAGTGTCAGTAATACTGAAGTATACAACTGGTACTTATTAATAACATTAAACAATATCAGTGTGTCTTTTTTATACGATTATTTTGTTTATTTTAGCATTTAAGCTTGCTTGGCAATTAATGGACTGCATACATACCCTGTCCAGGTAGGATGCCTCATTCTGTGAGCTTTGGTTCATATCATTGCCTGTGGGAGAATATTATGTGGAGGCACATCATCATTTTCAGTCACACTGAATCTAATCTTAATTGCAGCATTCCAAAGATTAAATAGGTAGCATTAGAATTCAAGTAGATTTTTGTTCTCTCAAGAAAACTATTTATAGAGGCAATAAAATGCAGCATTAATTTTTTAGCTTTATTAATCTAGTAAAAAAAAAAGATAAAAATGAACCCAGTTTATTCAGATTTGTTGATCCATATCTAAATGTCTGCTAGAATTATTCCATTTGCTTCTTGTTTAATGAAAATTTCAGATGAATAGGAGACTTATCTCCTTGATTTGATGTTATGCAAAATCTGCTAATTAGAAAGAAGGTATTAGAATTGATGGTTTTCACCTAAATAGAGGTTAATAGTAGATTCTCAATTAAAGCTCCTGAAAAATGAGGTACAATTACAATTAAGGATAGAGTAAGTGTTGGGGGTGGGGGTTGGTTGGTTGGATTGGGGTTTTTTTTTTAAGTCACTGGAAATTATATATAAAGATAACGCTCTCCCTCCAGATGACAAAAAGAAATAAGTATCTGAAAAGGGAATGGGCCCTGTCCATAAATACCAGCTTGACAAAGCAGCACACTGCATATCCATAACAGACAGAAAAGCAGATTAGCAGCCATTATGTTGAGATGGTAAATCCACTTAGGAGATCTTTTGTATCAGCAGAATTCTCGGCTTTTTTACAGTAACAGGAAATTTTGGAGGCAATAATATATTAAAGATTTTTCCTTGTCTCTTGTTTTCCTTTTTCTTAAAAGCAAGCAAACAAAAATCCTGGAAGACTTTTTTTTTCTTCAGTGACTGCTAAGTCCTACATATACATTAATAGCTGTGCACAAATACTTCTGCAATGATCTAAGCTCCAGGAGAAAGTACGTGGAAGCTGCTAGATCAAAACCTTTAGATTAGGTAGAGAAGCACAGTGTTACAATGGCTTCTGCAACAGGCGCTATAGAGGAAAAAATCCTGCGACAGACATGCACCCCCTCTGCCAAATATGGGTGACTTCAGGAGGAAGGGTACCCATGCCCAACCCTCTGGAATTCTTATATTTCACAAGTGCTCACTTATACAGGCATGAGTCAGATATAGTGTTAACAGTTGCAAAGAATTACTCTCATTACCGCAAACAAATGAGCAACAATATGGATGAACTATGCACCATATAGAGAAGTAGATAGCATTTTGATTGATGACAAACCATAAGCGAATAAGGATTATCAGAGCCAGGAAACAGTTTCCATAAGAGGAGAGGTTTAGTAGATTGGAACTTCTCAGCTTGAGAGAGAGAACTAAATGGAAATATGACAGAGGCCAATGGAATCATGGTTGGTATAAAGAATACGAATAGCACATAATTAATACCCAGCATCTCATAATAACCAAATTAATCAGGAATTGGTTTTAAAGCAAAGAGAAGAAGTGCTTTTCCACATAATGCAGAATATTTGCAGAATAATTGCGGAATGTGTTGTTGCAGCGTATTGCAGAATTTCTTCCACTATTCCAATAACATCCACTGTAGGTCGCAGGGGACATCCATTGGGGTAGACAGATTTCTGTTTTGAACGAGAATTGCGCTTCTTTTGTTCTCACGAAGAAAATTTTCGAGGGAGTATTTTCTTGTCATGTACGTGGAAATCTAATCAGTATGCAACATACAACATTTTACAAGAATAAGATACTGGCAACAATGGACATACATTTTGGTATATACCCTAACATGCCTACATGCGGAAAACTTCCATCAAGACAAATGTAAGTTAAGCAGAGGCGCTGTGGGTGAATACACCATTTTTTAACTTGCCTGGTAACTCTTCATGGATTAGTATATTCTTTTTCCTAAAAACTCATCAGACTGTTAGACCAGAAATTCCAATTACATTTGTAAGCATACACTGTGTTATCTTAAATTGGGCAGCAACTACAACGTCTCTAATTGAAGTTGTCTCAGTGCAGAGCACCAGTTTTAATTCCCAAGTCATTTTCCAGTAATGAAATAGCTGTATTCAGCGCAGAGTGTGAGAACATGTTCAATGGTTATGTTAAATTGTGTTACAGCTACCTTTGGGGAGCATCTAATTTATTTATTGTCTGTATGAAACCAACCACTATTTTCCTATGTGAAAAAATAAATTATTATTTGTACAAGTACTGCTTTAGACCGATCTGTGAATAATAGTTTAATTACATATTTCACGTGTTCAGAAAAACTTGCAGATATTTTATGTTCATGTGTTTAATGTTAGACTGCAGCAAATACTTCTGCCATCCTTCCTCCAAATTAATACATATAAGACCCTCAATGAAATAAAAGGGTTTTTCAAATATGGCTACAAGTGTCTAAAATACGCAATGAATTCTATAATTTGTGAGTTGTAAAACCTACTACCCAAAACAAACAGCGGAATGGACATTAAACCTAGGGATCTTAAGTCAAAGCACTTGCATTAATAATTTGTTTTCTCTAGCAAAATAAAACATTATCAGTTCATTGCCTACCTTCTCCATTAAACTGACTGCAAGTCAAGAGTCGACTTCTGAACTTTTCATTTTCTTCAAGCATTTTTGAAATTACTTTCCGGACCTTAAGCCAGACTTTGGCCTGAAAGAGAAAATTGAACTTTCTCAGTGAAGCATATAAAAAGTTTGCATTAGAACATCTATAGGGCAGAACTTTGAATTCTCCAGCATGACTATGAAGTCCAACTGGTTTTTTGTTGAGGATTGGGAAGGGGGAGATGTGGAGGAGGGATATATATGTGGGATATACTGGAAGAATCACCTCTATTTAAAAGTAAAAAAACATAAATTACTCCATGATTTTCCACATAAGATATCCTCCTCCTTTCTTGCCTGGAACTCTTGTTTATCCAGGACTTGTGAAGTGCCCTTCTAGATAAGAAGAGCTTATGAAAACGTGTGTAGAGCCATTAAACCCTCTTCAAAGTCATCCAAAATGGGGGGAAAAATAAGATTGTTTATTTTTCCAGGAGCAAAAACTTTTTCATGAAATCCCTCAACAGCAGCATAATTTGGACCCCATGCTCAGATTCCAGAATAGCAAATAGCCTTGCCTAGCTCACATCAAATCCATATTAATCTGTTTTATAGGTGTTGATGACCTTTATGTTAGAGGCATAAAGCTCCGTTATAGTGGGCACATTTCAAACTTGTGCATTGAAAATATTAAATTGGAACTGTTGACAAAGGCATTCAGCCACAGAGGCAGCCTAACATATAAATGGCTGTTAACATGCTAACATTATGACTTTTGCTGGACCCCATCTGTGAAACTAGTTTAAATCTAAAGATAATTCCTTTCTCATGGACTTTTATTGCTAAAACATAATACATATTCCTCATTCTTTTTGAAGACTTTTTTTTTTATTACTGTATGTTAGTAGCTGTTCCCTTGAAGTCAGTAGTATTTTGCCGGTTTTAAATCAAGTATGTGTGACATTACTATATTATAGTCGAGCTGATTACTTGTACTTCACATTACAAAATCTCATAACGAGTTACTGTTTTAATAAATGTGCCTTTTAAAATTTCAAGCATTTGTTGAACCTACTGAACAGGAACAGAAATACATTTGTGAAACAGAAAGTAATTTCGTATTGCTACTAGTACAGTGTTAATACCTCTGATTCTTGCCTTCCCTTATTTGTAACCTGTGGGATTTCTTTGCTTAAAACAGAAGAAGAAGAGGAGCTGCAGAGCTTTTCCCTGCCGGGTTTCACCCAGCAAGGTGTGCAGCACCCTGGCCCCAATCCAGCAAAGCATTTCAGTACAGGCTTTAAGTCAACAGCATACTCTCATTTTTCAAGGTGAGCACACACTTAAGTGCTTTATTGAATGAGAGCCAGAATTTTAAAGCCTCCAGAGAGGGAGAATAATACCATTTTTCTTTTCTGTAAGTAAGGTTTTCAGTAACAGACTACCAATTCAATCTTTTAATCTCCCTTATGCTCTCACATAGACATATACAGAACAAGCAGGGAGCGATTTTCTCAAATACAAAGGCAGCTAATTCAGCTCTCACATTTTATACCTTTTGCTTCTTTCGTTTAATTACTTTATCAACATTTCTTGAAGGGAAGGGAAAGTCAAAGGTGTCAGTCTTATCCTCTCGAAGATCACCTAGGAAGAGAGTTTAGAAAGCATATTCCAAGTGTTTACAATATATTCCTGAGGAAGCTGTAGATTCCCCATCTTCCAGAGGGATACTTATTGCTGGTCCCAGCAGGTTACAGGATACCAGTCCTCACATCGTGCTGACTGTCATCTTGCTTATTTTCTCCATTATAACCACAGGGCAAGTGGGTGTCTCACAAACTCCACAAAACAACTTTCAAAACTGAAGACAACAGGCTTCTGGGCAATACAACTAGCTTTTAATTCCCTCTTTTTCCCCTTGCTATGGCAGCTACTAGAATTCTGCCTGAGCTCAAAGAGGAAATGGTGAGTAGACTGAGGCAAGAAACCAGACAAATCATCTCTGCTAGCACTAAAAAACAGAAGCAAGAAGGGCAGGTTGAGCTTGCGAACTCAAGACACACATAGCCGTAAGGAGGAAGGACTCGGGTGAGTTCCCAGTGGGGTGAGGACGGCAGCTTTCCGAGGAGCTGCTGGACAGGCAGGGCGAGGCGTGAGCTGAGCAAAAGGGTGATCCATGGGAGGATGCTGAATGCGGTCACAGCCGCGGGCTCGTCCCCTGCCGCAGCAGGGCTTCAGGCAAACCAGCATCCTCCAGGCCACCACAGCCCCACCACCAGATACCCAAGGCAGCCACAGCGCAGGAGCAAGGCTTTGAGATACCGATAGCCACAGGCTGCGTCCGAGCCACAGGTTGGCATGACTTAAATAATAACCCAGCAGAACTGGTGCTTTTAATTACAGACTAATGTAACATTTCACTTTGTCATCTTTAGAAAAATGGCTTTTAGGAGGAGGAAAATGAAAACAACTCGAGCAACAAGTTAGTAAAATTCAGGACCACCCTATCTGTGTCACCCATCCTTTCCAGCTCACACCCCAGCTTGTTCTCCAGAAGCCAGGTCATGTTTCCCATTTTCACTCCATTTCATCCTGTGCAGCAGAGCTATGTTTCATAACAGATCGCAACCAGTGGAAAGCTGCCTAATCTTCTTTGTTTGCTTTTTTTAAAAAAGGCACCCACACCCATGCCCATCCCAACTTTCTTTGGTCCCAGCCACAAAGAAAGAAAATGAAGAAACATCTTCAGGCTGTCACAGCAATGAGGGAGCCAGCAGCACAGTGGCTCTCTGGTTAGGCGGGAATCTCCTGAGAAGAGGCGGAAAGGACTCAGAAGTTCGGTGTGTAACAGGGCAGCCCCGTTGGACATAGCTTGGTTTTGGCCTTATTGCTATCACAGGAAGGGACAGGGAAGGCTGCACTGCAGGCACCTCACCTTACAGGATGGAGACACTGTAGCTCAACAGTGTAAGAGTTTGGGGCAAAAATATTAAATTTTTCACTCATGTAAGTTTAACACCATGTTCTACCTCCTGCCTAAATACCCAGTCCAACTGTACTGGGCATATTAACAAAAAAATTGTGCCTTGTTCCCCTCTCAGCGTGCACAGTCCGATTGCAAGGGAAGATCCTGCGGGACAGTATCAACAACGCACTGCAGGGAAATGGCTTCCCACCAGAAGAGAAGGACATGGCGGTGGCTCAGCCCTGTGCTCTCCCATGCCCAGGCACACAGAGGTCCCTGGGGCTCAACGACACGTACAGTGATGGCGGCTGACAGGCTTCGCCATGCCGCAGCTCCCCACCGCCTGCGCC
>NW_009191226.1:0-1962 GCF_000690835.1 Fulmarus glacialis | reverse complement strand
GGGCGGGCGGAGGGCTGCCTGCCTTCGCCCCGAGCTGGGTGGGCGGGTGCTGCCCGCTGTCCCGGGGAAGGGTGCTGCCGGCTGCAGGGGTGCGATGTCCTGTCTGCTTCGGAGGAAAGGGTTGCAGGTTTGGGGAGAGCTGGGAGAGAAACCGGGGGCGGCGAGTGGTTGCAAAAGCAGGTGTCGGAAACAGCACCGTGGCTGGGGGAGCTTGACGTGGTAGAGGAAAAGGGAGTGCGCCGGGGAAACGGGTACGAACGGCCCTGCGATGGGAGGGGCGTGCAAAATCACAAACGAGGAGAGATTAGGGCAGGAGGGAAGCGAGACCCTTCCAAATCAGTTACACCGGGCCTGACAGGGCGTTATATTTCCCGTTCCCAAAATCCCAGAACAGGGCACACAAACCCGTTACCACTCCAGTGACGGGAGGTTCTCGGTTTCATGAGCGAAGCTGCTCCAGTGCCATACGGTCCAGTCCTCACGGCTACAAACGCATCTCCCGGGATACAGCCTGGTTTCAATCTAAGGTGGTTACAACTCACCCTGCTCGCGGCGCACGTGCAAAGTATCTTCACTGCAACTTTTTACCTCTGCGAACTGCTGCCCTGCCTTTGCTCAGTCTTTTCTGCAGAAACCCAAGTCTTCTGGTCTTTTTCCTACAGATCATAAAGTTTTCTAAAACTCTGGTCATTTTTCTTGCTCTCTGATGGACTGTGTCCCAGTCGCTCCCTCTTTCCTGCGGTGTGGGACAGAAATGTTGACACTGAATTCAGCTGAGGCCCTTCCAGACCTGAGGAAAGCAAAAGGTTTACTTTACATCCATGGAGATGAAACAATGTTTGTTTGCTTTCTGGCTAGGCTTAAGCTCTCCTGACTCCCGTGATACAACAGGTTTAACACGTATGACTTTAGGCATCAATTACACAAACAGTTTAGTTTGTTTTTATGCTTCCATTGCCATATGAACACTAGCGTTAATTCATTTTTGACCCACTTTAACACCCAGAGCCCTTTCTGCAGAGCTATTAAAGCACTGGCAACGCAGGGTTATACATTTATACAGACGGTTATTCCTCCTTAAGTGCCTTTGCCTTAACTGAATTACCTACCGTTCATTTTACATAACTTCCTCAACTTGCCAGGATCACTTTTATTTCTCAGAAGCGTTTGCAGCTCTTCCTGCTCTGGCAAAATTTGTGCCGGTCTTGGAGTCATTACTGAAAGTATTTAGCTCCAGCAGGCCCTGCAGAACCGGGCTTCAAACCTTCTTCCACTAGCACAAGGGAGCCAGTTACAGGTACTTTGAAGTGTGCCTTCTCAACTGCTTCTACACCTGCTTACAAACTAGGGACAGCTAACCCGAAGACCTCATTTCCCTTGGCTGCCAATGACAAATACAGTCGGAGAGAGAGGCAAAGACTTTCTAAAGTTAATGACAAACACAAGAACCTTGTCTCGAGCGTTTCTCAGCTATCCACTAAGGCAGTTGCTCCTGGCAGAGAAAAAACTTGATTGATTTACTGTGATTTATGCTTAAGTACTGGCTAACGTTGATTTATGGCCTTTTAACGATACAACCACTTGCAAGTAGGATGGGTTGTTTTGGTTACTGGCCTCTAGTCGCTGAAATCGGGCTGACCAAACTGGATCGCCGAGGTCTGTCAGTCCCTTCTTTTTAACTATAAGGATACTTTTGCTCTTTTCCTGTTCCCGAGACTTAAGAAATAGCTGTGAGAGACACCTAAATTGTAGAATTTAATTTTTAAAATGTTTGGCGTATCTAAATATCCTTGAGTTTGGGGTCTTGGGGGAGTGTTTTTTGTTTGGGTTTTCCCACTCCCCGTTACAGCCAAAGCTCGTACCCTTTGATGCCCGGCGCTGAGGAAAACCACGGCGGAGGAGAACCCGCTGCCTTCCCTCCCCCGCCCCGGCGCAGCCGGACCCGATGGGGGATTTTTCACC
>NW_009191225.1:6170-14513 GCF_000690835.1 Fulmarus glacialis | reverse complement strand
CATGGGTATGCGCTGCCCTACTTCTCGCCGGGATCAGACAGCCCTTTCTGAAGCCGTACAAAGAGGTTTGAATGCATTAGTTTACATGGAATTAATCTCCAGATTCCAAACATGCTTTCAAGCTGGTTTGGCCTTATTTTCCTGCAAAAGGAGGCCAACTCCGCGTTGTAGGCAGTGACTGTTGTAAGTGAGAGTTGAGCTGGAGCGGTGAGAGACTAGCACAGGCACCATATTCAGTCCATTAAAAGGAATTTTTGGCTCATGGACAAAACAAATTGAAAAATCTCATTCTTTGTGGACCACATCAGCAGTGACGGAAAAACAGAGAAAGGTTGTGGGGCCATCCTTCTAGTAACCGCGGTGCCTTTCATAAGGGATTTGAGGTCTGATTTTTGATAGGAAAATAATAAAGAATTAAAATGTGCCACAAATGATTGTATAGAAAATCTGGGGTGAGGGGAGCACTGGAAAAACGTCATTATCGGAGATCAGGAGAAATTGGTACACTGAACTAAGGTGAGGTGCTCCCCGCAACAGGTTGGTCTGAAATTGCCAGTGCTCCTTTGTCTGCCGCGGAGCGATGCCATCCCGGGAGGGAGCGAGGAGCTCGAGTGTTCCTGGTATTTTTTTGGATAGCCTGTCATCCCTCAGAAAGGAACAGTTGTGTGGGGGTGGGGAGCGTCGTATTCAAAAGTGGGTGAAGTGGAAACGAGCCAAAATTCTGCAAATTTATAAGGAACAGCAAACACTGATTTCTTTGAGAAAAGGTCGGTGCATTTACTTGCAAGCACAGCCCTGGTAGGAGTGTGCGAGGAAATGGAAACTGTGCTCCACTATGCAGGTTTTTTTCATAATTTAACCAGGCAAAGATACACAAAGATGCTTATTTTGGGAGATTGTGGAATGTTTCTGCAATAATTTCAGCAAATTTTGGTTCACATAGAGCATCTGTAAGAGTAGCACACCCACAGTTTCATGTAATATGTTCTATTTGTTGAAAAAAATGGCTTTCCCTTGAATTTGGAAGTGGTTTAGCCCAGAAGAATCTATGCTGCATTTATTTTTCCTCACTGTTTAGTATCCTAAATCTGCCAGGTCCTTGCTGCTCGTCTCATGGACAAGCGTAAGGCATTTCTGTTGAGCGATACCTGTCCCGGTTGCAGATTGTGTAGGAAGCCAGTGCTGGACTGCAATGGGCAGAGCTGAGAAGCGCACTGATCTCAGCTAGAGGAAAATAATTAGAAAAAGAACTGAGGTTGTTCTCAAAAGGAAAGGGTTGAAATGAATGTAGGAATATCCCTGCGGGGTCTTTGCAGTGCACCTGGTAGCCTGCTGTATAGCTAATAACTCATATTAGGAAGACTTCATTTTGGTCTGACAATATTTTCCCCTTGTTGACATTGGACATGTAGAAGCATGTAGTGTTTGAAACACAATATGCAAAACACCGTATTAGTAACCGACTACATAACATTCCTGTGTTGCAGCTAGGCTGCCTACAGCGTGCTGATTTTATAAGCTCCTCATATGAGCTGGCAAAGGGACGACATGGAATGGTGAGCTGGAGTCACAAGAGAGCAGAAGCGATTGCCTTTAACCATTTACACAGTACTTAGGCTTCCAGCGGCCGCTGGAGTCTGAGGGTGTTTGCTCTTTCCAAAGGGAGGAAGATACCAACCTTCTGCAGCTTCGGCTGGTGTGGTGTCTCTGGAACCAGGACGGAGTATTTTTGTATCGGCACCCACGTTGGCGGCATGGTACGGCTGTACCTCTCGGAGGCGGTCAGTCGTAAGAGAAGCGAGGGTTCAGGCACGTGAAGTTGCCACGAGGTACAGGGAGGTATCAGCTGGTGAGCATTTGGCTGATTGCCTGTGGGCAAGCAGAAACCGGATTTATCTTCAGCAGATAAGCAATAGCAAGAAAACACAGTGGTGTGCTTTACTACATACAAGAGGCTATTTTTTCTGTAAACAGGTTCTTTGCAAAAATGTCTGCTTTCAGGCAAGTGGCAAGGAAACTGAGAAGCGAGGTAGCGTGAAAACGTTTGGCTAGAGAAGAGGGTTCTTAGTTGGCCTTCTTGGCATAAAAAGGAGATGCTGCAACAAATTAATCTGCCACTTTAAAAGGAATAAAAAAAAAAATCCGTATCAACAGCGATGCTGGACTAGAGCGCAGCCCACTTGCTACAAATACATGAAGAAAAAGCCACCAAAATAGAAAATTTCATCATTGCTCACGGGGCGGCAAGAGCTGAGCACAGCACGTTGCTGAGAGCGATTGCAATAGTGGAACAGGAAGTTTCCCTCCCCCTCCCCAGGCTCCGTGCAGAACGCTGATCAAAAGGATGTAAAGCTTGTTTACAAGATGTATGCAAAATATATTTGGGAAGAAATATAAGGGCTTTACAGACCAGGATGCACAAAGAATACGTGACGTCATGTTAATATAGGTTGCAGTCTGAGGCTAGAGAGCATGTCACCCGAAGTCATCTTAACATTGAGGAGCAAACCAAGAAGGTGCCTTTCTCCGTAGGATTGCATCCGGTGAGCTGCTCGAAATACACGCCGAGAAAGCTTCCTGTGCGCCTGCTGATGCCAGCTAGAGAAAGCTAGTTGCCATGAAATCTTCATAGTACTCCAAGAAAAGCCTTGCGTCCGCAACTTCAGGACCCAGTGGTGCTGCCATCCTTGGGATGGTTTGTCTTGGGCCGAGCGCTTTGAATAGCACTCCTGGTACTTAAAGGTGGGAAAGACAGCGTTTGGCATTTGAAAGATGTACGGTGGTTTTGAAGCTGCTTCAGAGTCCGGAGCGAAACGGCAAAGGTGTTGCTAGGCTGATGATGGATCGGTGATAGACTCAGTTATGTTTGTGCATATAGAACAGCGATGATAAAGTCACGTTGTACAGCCTTCAGCCTCGCTCACCTTCCTCTGCCTCTGTGAGAGGCACTTTCTTACCTCACAGGGAGTCTTAAGGCTTAATCCATTGTTTGTAAAGCTCTTTAAGATCCTTGTTTGGGAGCACTAGAATCTGGAGGATTAAAAACAATTTATTTTTGTGTATCTTGTATAATGTGCATCTCAAAAGACTTTCCAAAGAAGGAGGAATTGTGAGCCAGAGGGAGATGGCAGGTCTGTAAGGTAAACACGAGGGAGGAAGTGGCTTGGAAGAACAAAGAGGGTAAAAAAAAGCAAAAGGCTGGTTCCCCGTGGTGGAGACTTGGCTGTAAGGAGGGCGAGTTTCCAGCCCTGGAGGAAAGGGCTGGATGTAGTAGAGCTGTCTTCCTCTTAATCCCATTTAAAGACCCATCTGGCCAGTGCTGCTGCCGTTGTGAAGGGCAGCATGCAGATTCTCCCTCTGCTGTGTTTGTGCCTTTTGATTCTACGTATCGGGAAGCAGGAATCTCGCTTGTTCTCGCCTGGTCTGTTTTGTCAGCTCTAAACTACCAAATAAGCTCACAAGAATTAATGGCGGTGATCTGGACAAGGATGATTTTTTTAAAACCAGAACGAGAACGGTCAATGAACGGTCCCCCTTCCCCTCTCGCTGCGCTGTCTGCAGGCGCGTGCAGTACTTGCCCTGGTTTCTGCTTGCACACCCGTGCCCTGCCCAGGGACCTGCCGGGGACATCAGCAAAGGTTCTTTCTCCCGGGGGACCCCGGCTGCCCCTCGTGGGGGGAGACCTTCACCGTGGGGCTCCTCATACCTACCAGAAAACTGTCGCTGGAAGCGTGGCCCCATCGGGGCATCCCTCCTGGCTGTTGTGGACCTCCCCAGTGCCGCTGCCTCCCTTCTGAAGAGGCTGTGTGTGTGCAGACATGGGTGCTCCTGCCCTCGGAGAGGGCTTTGCCACCTTCCCCATCCTCACCTGCCTTGTCCCCATGTCCCTGGTGCAGTACTGGTACTGTCGTCCTTCAGGGCAGCTGCCACAGCTTCTCTTCATCTCCAGAGCCTCACATGCCTAAAAGGTCTAAAGCATTGGAGAAGAGGTGACCCAGTGCTTTGGACACAGGCGGTGCCTTGGCTCCTGTGGGGAAGCAGAAACTGGTGATTAAATTCTTTCCCCAGGTGCAGGCCTGAGTGTTTTGTGTAGGTGTGTTGCCATCATGTGACTCTTTGTATTTTAAACACGGTGTTTTCCCATGTGAACTTGTTTGGGGTCACAGAATGTGAGTGTTTCTGTTGTTCTCGGTCGTAGCTGAACATAAGATGGGGCTGAACTAAAGACTGCAGTGGTTAGGATTTCTGGTTTGGGTTCTCACTAAAAGATGTCCTAAATACTGGTGATGTGACAAGGAAGCGTCAAGGTAGCAGTTTCCAAATGATGTCCAAGCACACTCAAGACCCTCAGTATTTTGTTATTTGAGTCCTATAATTTTACAGGAGTAGGGGAGCTCAGCAGAAGCGGCCCTCAGCTCTTACTTGCTGCTACTCGCGTGCAGAGGAGACTCGTGTGGGGCTGGAGGTGGCTGAGGCTGTGGTGTGTGTTGGCAAGTAGGTGTAGGTGTGGCGCAGGGAAATTCTTGAGGTGCGGGTGTGCTGGAGCCAGGGATCACGAGCGACTGGTGCCAAGGGCTGGGTAAGGCCAGCGACAGGCACTGCTCACCTGGAAACGATGCTCAGTAGCATTGCGATATGCTAGAAGGGATGCTCTGGGTCCCTGGGCTACGGCCCTTTTCATTGGCCTGGTACCATAAGGTCAGGTTTATCCTAAAACCAGTAATATTTCTTGTTCCCTAGTGTCCCTGGGGTTAGAGTGCTCCCTGTGTTATGGAGCTGCTGAAGATTATTTGGGTAGTAGGTGGGACCAACTCACAGACTGGCTTTGCAATAGCATAGCTAATGAGATTAACGTAGTATTCACTTAAAAAAGAAAAGAAGAGACTGGTTGGTTGAATGGGACACAGAAGACTCATTTCATGCGTTAGGGGTTGGAAACACAAGCTATTTAGCTTAGCAAGGAGAAAGTTGAGAGCATCTGATGGGTTGGAAACCCAGAGAGCCTGGGCAGGGTGCTGGGGAGTATATTCGCCTTCTAAACATCTGCTGCCCCCAGGCTTTGGGCCGACCTTGCCTGACACCCATCTTGCTTGCTTTGTTCTGGGATGTTTTTTAAAAACGGAGAGAAAGTCCCTGCTCGCTGGAAGTTGAAGCTAAAAAAATTCAACTGAAAAATAAAGCACCGGATTTATTAGGAAGGTTGCTAGTGTGAGAACAGCTTAGCTTGTGGCTGTAGCGGACCTCACGTCCCTTAAATATTAGGATATTAGGCTTTCCTTTAAATACTGTCTTGGTTTTAAAATATCTGCTGCAGTTGGTCCATATCTGTAGAAAATGCAAGAATTAACTCAGGGAAGTTCTGTCGCCTGTTGGGCAGTTTGCCGAGATGACTGCAACAAGTCCTTTTGGCTTTGAAAACAATTAATTTTATTAATTTGAAATATTTTCCTGGTTTTGCTGTTCTTTTTTCGTTTGTCTCCCTCATGTCTGTGACTCTCTTGCCTGCTCCACTAATTACTTCTTAAAAACCAGTTGCTTCACGAGGGCACTCCAGCTTACCTATTATTGATGCAGCTGTGCTAAATACCTGCAGTTCCGGATACCTTTGCTTTACCCTGCCGTGATCTGGTAATCCGTGCTGGTTTCCCTGCTTGCTCCTGGTTCTGTGCAACCTCAGCTGAAAGTTATTTGATGGGGACTTCAAGCGCCGTTTGTGCTCTAGAAGTAACGTTTCTCTCGGAATGTATTTTTCCTTTTGTCCTGCTTGATCTTACGACTATTAAGTAGTTTTAAATAAAGATTATATTTAGTCTCTTGTACCCTCTGCAACGAGGCACAGTAACTTTGAACAGGCACCAAAATTTTCTCTAGCGCAGTAGAGAAATAATTCCAAACTTGACATAAACTTTCTCTCCCCGGTGACCCCGTTCGCCGTACACAGAGCTGGCATGCATCCCCCCGTCCCCAAACCGTTGCACTGAATCGTCGTAAAGCAAACGGCATATTGTGCACGTTACGGAAACCCAGCGCACGTAGAGCAGAGGAGAACGAGAGCAGGTTTCCTCAAATACCCGGAGGAGTGGGAGTTGAGCGTTTCAGGAGAATTTTTAATTCCTCGGGATTAATCCTGCGGCACACGAAGAGCCACGCCAGAGCTCTGCCTTTAGAGCAGAGTTTTTGTGAAACTCCACTGCTGACACCGGGAGCTGCTGACAGATATTTAAGTTTTTACTTATGTCAGATTTAACCTCAGCCGATGTAAAGCTCTGATGCAAAGCGGCTCTGCACATATTAGAGTGGGAAGATTCGCTGGGGTTGCTATAGCGAAAGGCTGGAGATGACTTCAGGAGTTTAAATTAGGCCTGCGTGCTGGTAAACAAGGGCTCTGCCTATAGTACAAGCTGCTGCGGCGTTTGAAGATGTTTGTGTCGGATGGGGTGGGAGGTGGCGTGCGTTCGCTCGCGGGGAGAGCGCGAGTGCTCGCACAAGCCTGTCAGACCGAGCGTGCCAGCGGTGTGCCGGGGAGGAGCGGGCAGGTGCCAGGGGCTCGCCGGCGGGGCGGGGTGATGTGCTGTATTTAAGGAAGAAGAGAAGCTGGAGATAGTGGTTGCCATTCAGAAATCTGCTACTGATTTTTCATGAGTGAGCAACAGCCAGTTATCCCCGGTGCCTGACCCTCCTCCTCTGCTGGGGCACGCGGGGTCTGTGCCCTGCTGCGTTAGCCCTCCTGTAGTCCAAACCAACAGGCTAGAGATATCACTCACTGTAATATCCCAGCCACGCTTTTATTGTCCACTCCTTCTTGACTTCATTACGTCTTGATCTCTGTAACCTCTTTAACGTGTAAATACTGAAATGAGATTATCTTTAAAGAGCCCTTTATTAAAAAATGTACTGACCTTCCTAATCAGAAGAAATGTTCCCGTAGCTGCTTTTCTCCTTTCCTGCGTTTCGACAAGTAGCGAGGGCAGCATGGTGAATCATCTCACCAGGACGACAGCTTGGGCTGAAAACCGGGCAGGTTTCTCCAGACACCGCACCAACGTGATGCTCCCTGCGCGGCACGTTCCCAGCACCTGCGATGCTGGCTGCTCTGCAGCACAGGAGGGTGGGGTTGCTCCCACCGGAGGGTCCCAGGCACACATGCCTCTTGCTGGGTTTGCAGTTTAAAGCAACTCTAAACCTCATTAACCTTCAGCTTGGTGGCCCTCGGTGTGGTGAGTGCGGCGCCGAGGAGCTGCTCTGCTCGGCTGACTCATGACCAAACCTTTTGGGGGAGCAGTTTCGCTGTGAGCTGTGTCCCAGCATCCACCGAGCAGTTTGTGCATGGTGGGCACGGCTGGTTGGTCTCTGGTAGATCAGAAGGCCCTGATGAATATCCTCGTCCCTTCCCCTCCCAAACCAGCCCTGGGTCCGAGCAGGTTGAGCTGACATGGGACCTGCACCCCAGTATCGTGCCGGCAGCCCCCAGGTCGGTGAGGCCAACCAACCATCCCTGCCGCAGGGCTTCAGCCCTGCAAACCTCTCTCTGGGGAGGGTGTTTTAAAGCAGAGGGAGGGTGAGGTGCAGCCGAGCAGTCGGTGTGGTGGGCTGTCTGTGCAAAGCCTTCACCGGGCAAAGGGGACGTACCTGAATACGGCTCTTAGGCCCTGCACGGGGGACTTCCTTGCAGAGGGAGAGAAGACCTGCCATAAAAGACTGGCACATGAGGGGCTAAATTGCAAATAGTTTGAAGCCTTCTTTCAGTGTGTGCTTTTAATGAGAGCTTTACAGTTATTTGAATCTAGTATTTGTTGCACAGAGCAGGGGCAGGAAAGCAGACGGTGTCCCAAGCGAGGCGACCGAGGCCCGGTGCCCCCTGCAGAGCAGACGGGTGCCGTGCCGGGGGTGCCGTGCCCCTGCGGCCGCCGTGCTGCCTGTCCTCGGGTTCTTGGCCCTCCGGTCAGCGTTGGTATTCTCCTGCCCTGGGCAGCAGAGCCCTTCCCTCGGGCCCTGCGGGCAGCTGTGCATACTTCTGCCTGGGATCCTGGGTTTCCGTAAGGGATTGCTGGAAACTCCCCACATCCGTGTGCTGTTGATTGCTTTGGAGCCGATCGCTGGATGAGCAGGGTGGTCTTACTGCTTTGGCATCGGTAATTATTGCTGGAGCTGATGAGCCTTTCCTGTACGGTTCTGCTGGAGCCTTCAGCATGCAAGGGTGATCAGAGAGGGTTTTTTTTTTTTCCCTTGTAAAATATATTCCAGCTCCAGTTTGTAATGTGGCGAGAGGGGGTGCGAGAGAAGGGAACAACAGCATTAGCGGATGTAGAAGTAGCTGGAATGAGAAGCTTTTGTGCCATTAAT
>NW_009191225.1:3743-6086 GCF_000690835.1 Fulmarus glacialis | reverse complement strand
CGGGGGGGGAGGGGGCGGAAGGGGGGGCGGGGCGGGGGGAGCGATGCCGTTAGCGCAGGCGGCGGGGCGCCTGTCGCCTCCCCAAAACCGGCCCTACGCCGCCGCCGCCACGCTCACGCCGGGGTCAGGGCTTTGGGCTTCACCTCCCAGCTCTCTGCAGGCACCTTCCCGGCGGCGCTGGCGAGCCTGCCGAGGGGAGGGTGGCTGAAGCTTGTCATTTTTAGGAAATGGCTTCTGAAAAACAGAAGCGGCTCGTTGGGGCTCGGTCGTGCACTTCTGCACTGCGGACTGAAGATCTGAATGGCGTTTATGGCTGTGGGTTTGGGATGGGTGTCTTCGTGCGACAACACCGATAGCCCGTCCCGGCGTTGGCGTTCCCGATGCGCTGTTTGTGAATCCATCTGGTGACCAGGGGGTGGGGAAAGGTCTCCGGACGGATTCAGCTGCAGCTTTGCCGTGGGCGAAGGCAGCCTCGCTTTCTGCATGGCCACTCTGCCGGGGCGTTGGGGGCATACACACCTTTCCAGGGGCTGTATTTGCTAGTTTACATCACCCTTTTAAGAGTGACTTGAGATTTCTGCTGAAAGACGATTTTCAAAGCAGATGGAGGCAAATCTTGTTCTGTTTCACTCTGGTCTCCATCAGCTTTTGCTGAAATACCTTCCAGGAGTATCAGAAAGCAAAATGATTTGCATGGTTTATGTTGCTTCTCCTCTCTTTTTCCCTCTGCCCTAGTAAATCTTACTGTCCTGCAAATGTAAATACAAAAGCTGAAATGCAATAGAAGCTAAGCAGTGTCCCACAAACAGCCTCCCAGCTCTTGCTAAAAATATCTCTGTGCGGTGCAGTAACTCCCAGGCATTCTTTTGTCTGACTGCTTTTGAATTCCCTAATTGAAGTTGGTTGGAGGGCAGTGCACCAGTTTCCTGAATAGCTCAGATGTTGATTGTGATTTAAAAAACAAGAGCAAAATTGTTTTTCCTTTGTGCAGTCATGCTTTTATTTACCTCCCCCCCTCCCCCCAAATCTCTGTATTTTTACTTGCAATTTTATTTTGTAAGACAACTGCATTAAATACATCTGTGGAGAAAGGGGCCCGGGAGGCAGCGAGCAGGAAGACAGTTTTTGGTACGTGATGCCACGTGCGCCTTGGAGCCGGGGTGCCACTCCGTCAGAAATGTCCAGGCTGGCGCAGAGATGCGGTGCAAATGGAGCTTAACGTAGTAGGAAGTGTTAATAATGGTTCCTAATTGCCTACTAATAACTAAATCTGTGGAATTTGGCAGCAATTGGGATATAGTTTTCTCCTGCAATCTGTCTGTTCCCTCCAGAAAGAACAAAGTTGCTTCACTGACATACAGCAGCGAATCTTAAATTCACTGAAGGTAACGAGGGAAAGTTTTCCAGATTCCGCATGGCCTCCACCCCTCCACAGAGCCTGTAAGGGTGCTTCCCCGGGCGAAAACTGCCGTGTCTTAGTCCGGCACTCCAAGATTTAAAAGAGGAAGAAGAATAAAATCAGGCTGTTTTCCTCCTTTCTGTTTTTTTTTTTTTCCACCTTCCATTTGAACTTGGAAACAGAGCAACTCAGGCTCATTTCAAGCACTCTGAAAGGCTGCTGGAAGCACCGTGTGCATGGGAGGCTTGCGTGGCCGTCCAGGGACGGGTCCCTGGGCTCTCACGGGAACAGGGAGGAAAAGTTTGTGACCGGTAATTTGTGATAAGTCACGGCTGGTCCAAGAAGCTCCCCAGAATATATCTGTTGGATAAATGTGATAAACCGCGAGTGCTCAGAGCTCCTCTGTGGCCGGTAAACAAACACAAACGTTGCTTTCACTCGAGCCTCAGTAAATTAAAGGTTTGAAATTGTGCTGGAGATTGGAGAGAAGCTGATTTCGGATGCTGCTTCAGGAGCTGGGATTTATTCAGGCTCTCCGTGGCAGGAGACATTTCGTAGCTGCTCAGCAGCACCAGAAAAACAAGCACAAATTTTTCTGTCTTCAGGGATAACTGCAGTGAAGCATGCGGGGGGGAGGGCTGTGCTGCTCACTGGTACCGAAATACCTCCCCATCCCCCACGCACGTCAACAGGCCCCGAAACTTCCCCGGCGCACGGGGTTGGGTGCTGGGTGCTGCACCCGCCCGTGGAGCAGGAGCAGGCGCGGGGATGGTGCCTGCAGCCCCTGGCCTGGGGGCCGCGGGGGAGCCGGCTTCCTCCAGTGCTTTCCTTGGAAATGGACACACGCAAAAATAAGACGCCAAACGGGTGCGAGCTGGCAGTCTGCTCGCTGGGTTTGCTGCCTCTCGCTCTGCCGTAGCGCAAAACCAGGAAAATGTGTCTGG
>NW_009191225.1:3488-3707 GCF_000690835.1 Fulmarus glacialis | reverse complement strand
GCGGTGTCCTGCCTGCGGGCACCCCGCTTTTGGGCATGGTGGTGGGGGGCCCAGGTGCCAGCTTCCACCTCGCTTTCCTTGCCCTGCTTCCCGCAGGCAGATGGACTCTATAGGTGAGAAACACCCTTATTGTCCAAAACCTCCCTTCCTCTCCAATGGCATGGCGTGGCGGGTGCCAGCACCTCCTGCTTGCGGGAGAGGTCGGGGCATGGCCGGGGG
>NW_009191225.1:0-3475 GCF_000690835.1 Fulmarus glacialis | reverse complement strand
GACGGAGGCAGCACGCCGGAGCCGGGCTGTCGGCGCTGGGGCAGGACTGCCGTGCTGCGGTCACATGCGCTCCTCTTGGCAACTAGGTTAACGTTTAACCTATTTGTGTTTCAGTACTTCGGGTTGTTTGATGTTATGGGGCACTTTGTGTGGCCCTCGACTGTAGACAGAGGGGTACAGCTTATCTGCTGCGGAGGAATGTGAAGAATTTCATGGGGAGGAAGATGAGATTTTCCCTTTCCCAATGGAGGGAAACCGACTCTGGGCAGGTGACACTGTAGTGTTTTATATACATGGGCAGCTCCCCGCTTTGGGAGCCTGTATGTTAAGTTTCCACCTGGCCAAAACATTTTCGCTCTGACTGTAAACCTTAGAGGGGAGAGTGCTCAAATGGAAAAGTTGACGCAGCCTTATCTGCGGTGCAGCCTCTGTACGATAGAGGAATCTGAGCCCTGGCTTATGTCAGGCTTGAAGCTTTCCCCTTTCCTTCCAGCAAACTGCATACCGTTGCCTTGGAGCCGTTCCTTCATCGGGGGCACATCCTTCAAGGAGTGTAGTTTGGTCAAGAGTACAGGTCTGGTTCATTTTAAATATATATTGAGTTCCCCGATGGCTGCCTCTGCTACTTTCTTGCAGCAGCCTGAAGTCTTTCGAATGGTCCTCCTTGGAGTGCCGTGGCATCGCCCTCCCAGCAAACAGCAGCATCCCTTCTCCAGAAACTTTAGCCCTTGCCTTCAATGTGCAATTATTCTTGCAGGAGACGTTCAGGTCATCCGTTCCCTTCGTGCGGTAAGTGACACTTCTACAAATGACTGATGCTTAACATAGTCAAGGGTCACCTTACCCAGCTCTTGGTGCCTAAGGCTTTCATTGCAGCGTGCGTGAACCGTCTTTCAAACTTCCTGCCGGCTCTGCTGCCGGCAGTTCATTAGCAGGAAAAAAAGCCTGGAACTAAATTTGCCAGCTGTGCCCAGTCCGTTGCTAGCGCGGTGGAGCCGTCCCGTCTCTGCCTGGTGAGGTGGGAACCACCGCCGGAGCTCACCGCTCCCCTTGCACCGTAACCCCGATAACTGACCCGAAACGGCGGCTGCAGGGTCAGGCTGACATCTGGCACGCTACCAGCACCGCTGCCAGGAGGGGAGGGCGGTGGAAACACTGGCTGGAGGGGGAAGGAGCTGGAGGAGGACGGGAAGGGAGGGGGAAGGACAGCCAGGAGCTTCTGAAGCTGCGGGGTGAGACGTTAAACTGGAGAAGGGGCAGAGTATAATGCTCGGTGATTTTTGCAAGCGGCCGGCTGCTTCCACAGGATGTCTCAGGGCTAAGGGCAGTGCTTGTTTTCTAGCAAGACATTACAAATAACAAAAATAACGGTTGCAGTTAATTGCCATATAGCCATCACGCCTTGGTTTTCATTTGTCTTAAGGCAGGATGCATTTGCAGATGAATTTTGAAAATAGCTGAGGATCAAATGTTGTTTTTTGTTCTTTGGCACTGAATATTTTGCTCACTGTTCGTGTTCGGTGATGCAGATCTGCGTGTGTATTCAAAGTCTGTAGCTAATGTTACAATTTCCTTCCTGCTACAAGCTTCTGTTTTCTGTGCTGACGCCTTTCTGGAAGCCTCCTTTGGGGCTATGATATTCCCTACTTGGTTTTGTACTAAAGGAATCTTTCTGTAGGGGTTGAGAAAAATCTTTTCCTTTTAGCTTTAGGTACCTAAAGGAATAATACTCTTTTCACCTGTTAAAAAAGCAGACCAACCTTTCAGAAGGCTGAGCCTGCTACAGCGCGTTTTGTTGGGGAAAAACCATTTCCCTAAGTGGAGAAGCTTGTGCTGCTGAAGCAGAGTTAAGGGTTGATGGTGTGCTGTCCTGGTCAAAATCCCGTTCCCCAGCTCTCGGGGGGCGAGGACTCCCCTGCTCCCCGCTTCCATCCCATACCACCCAGCGCGTGGTTTTTGGGAGCGGGGTGCGTTCCTGGCGTCGCACTGCAGAGGTGGGGGCTGTCCTGCTCCGGAGGCTTGGTGCTCGCGACATGGCCTGATCCAGCACGCCGCGAGTCCCGCTGCGTGGTGTGAGATGGGGAGGAAGGCTACGGCGCCTGGTTGTTTACGAGATCGCCCGTTTCTGTGCCGAGATTGCCACAAACCGGCTTCCTTTTCTCGGGCGCTCTGAACGCGTCGTGTCTGCAAATGGGGGCTGATGCTTGTGCACCCTCATGAAGATCTCAGTTTGTTCAGATGGGAATTTACTATTTTAAAATGGCTTTGATTATCATGTGGAAGAATTGTTTACTGGCTGTACATATGCTTTGCTGTCTCCGTCCCGTGCTTTGCTAAGAATAGAAACCAAAGCATCACTCTGCGCGTCTTACAGCTGTGGCTGTTGAAAAACTGACTTGCCCAAATGTTTTGTACGTTTGTGGCTGAGTAGGCAATGGAGCTGAGATTCAAAACTGCCACTTCTCTGCTCAAACCACTAATCAGCATTGCTTCTCAAAGGACTATAGATAGTGTGTGCAAGCTGATATTACAAAAATAAACTTTTCATAACCTCCCTTTGTTTTCTGTAAATCCCCAGGCTTGCAGGTCTGCACCATTATCTATAGGCACTCACAAGGCCATCCTCACCATGGTGTTCTCACCACTGCGTAATTGCAAAGGAGCCTTTTGGAGTAGCCTTTAAAAATCCCTATCACCGTTGCACTATCTTCATTAAATGAATGGGGCTGTTGTACCTCTGACAGCTGCCATTTTAATGCTGTGGTATTGTATTTCCTTGCAGGAGGCTCAACCTCACGAGGCAGATTAGGACTGAGAAAATCCAGGTTCCATTAGAAACCATTGGAAATGAGTTCCCAAGTTGTTCTAAGGTAAATCAATAATGCATATAATCTCCCTGGCTGGACTTAGTGACCGAGCCAACACTTCATTTAACCACTTTTTTTTTTTTTTTAAAGCACTTTCAAAACCATTCCTGTTGAGGCTTACTTCTCACTCTGAATTGCTGTTACGAAATCCTCGGGCAGCATTTGTTTTCGAGTGCTGCCAAAACTTCGGTAATTTACTCATCGCTGTGCTTAGGTGGAACCATAGTCACTGCTGGCGGGGTTAGCCACTAAATTCCTGGGAGTTTGGGAGCGGAGGATGCTGCTCGGCTTGCACGTGCCTCCGCTTCCAGACCCCGCATCTGGGTCCTGCGTCCTCACGTGGTGCTCTGTGAGCCCGGTGCTTGGCGTGTCCCCGGCCCCCCTTGCCTTCTTCCAGTCAATGTGTGTAGCTGGGAGTGTGCTCCTTGCTGGAGGCAGAAACACATTACTTTGTTTATGACCGTTCCCGAGCGCTCTGTCACGCCCCCTCTGCTGTTTTGCAGACCGATCCTGGAAGGAAACAGGAATTCGCTTAGAATAAGCAAATCGAGAAAGAGGAATCCTTTTCAGTGTTGCAATAACAGGTTTTGCTAATTTTTAATTTATTT
>NW_009191224.1:51028-54369 GCF_000690835.1 Fulmarus glacialis | reverse complement strand
CAAGCCCATCCGCTCCACGCTGCCGCCACCTGCGGGACCTCGGCCGGGCTGGCCCCGCGCTGGCCGCCGGGCACCCACCGCTGCGGGGTGGCTGTCTCACCTGCAGCAGGTACACAAACTGCCTGGGGTCCTTCAGCATAATACTGGCAGCTGCGGCCGGCGGCAACTAGGATTACATCCCCAAATCTGCCCTTGTGTTCTTTAAAACAAACTTTCATTTATGCTGCCGGTGGTGGCAAAAAATAGCCTGAGTCCCCAGTCTACCTTCAGTTACATTTTTCCATGTGCAGAGCTGAAGCTCTGAGGCTCCTCTCCCTCTGCAGAACAAACACAGCATTTGCAGGAATAAAGCTGTGCTTATATAAGCTTCTGAAAATGCCAAGTTGAATGTCTGACAGAGGAAAAATTTCTGGTAAAAACCTAGTTTTTGTCTTTTCGAGAGATCGAATCTATCTTCTGTGCATTCCTGACCTTCAGAAAGTATTTTCATCTCACACGTTAAGTATAACAATCCTCTTAACAAGGGAACATTTTGTTAGAGCTTTAAATTGGGTTACGTAAATTATTTGTAGTTCTGACAGCAGGTTTCTCTTCCGTCCACGAGGACAGTTGTTATGAGATTGCTACAAGTTTCATTTGCAATCACTGCAGATAATCATCTGAAGGGACTGTGTGAAATGAGATTTTATCTGGGGGATATGCTACAAGTTTATCAAGGCTTTTTATAAAAGCAGCATTTTTGCCAAATAATTTCCAATACAGTAACCTGTATAAGAATTAAAAAATCCCTGATGTGAATGGTAAATTGAGAAAAAAAAAAATTTCCAACTCCCACAAACTTTAGGAGGAACAGAACACAGAGGGGAAAAAAACCCAACCTATATATATATATATATGTGTATATATATATATATAGGTGGTACTGAACATGTCTCAATCCATGAGTTTACTCTTGTTGACTATAGTGGGAATTGCAAACAGTCAGGATTAGGCTCTTTGTTTCCACTAAGTACTTGCTCAGAAAAAAGCAGAGTGGAAAAAGAAGTAACAGCACTACTTTTAGCATTACAGCAGAGCATCAATGACTTAGAAACACATTTTGCAGTATTCTCTTTTCACTCTTTCTTCTCCCCATCCCCTAACCAGACATGGGGTTAGACACTGATTTTGAATGGGAAGAGTTCTCAGGCAGTAGAAGCCTCCCGCCTCCCTTTCATCACTGGTAAGGCTGATTGGGAAAAAAGTTTCTGCTGATTTCTTCAGGGGTGGGAAAAGAAGGGCATCATTTATAAGTCGGGATTAATTTTTTAGGTTCCCCATTACGTTTATGAGCTATTTAAACAAACCCAACAAAGCAATAAACCAATATTTTATTAAAATGGAAAGCATTTTGTTTGACTTTAAGAAAACTGATTTACTAAAACAAAATTTTAAAATGAAAAATTTCAAATCAAAATATGGACATTTCATTTTCAAATCTTTGTAAGAGCATTTCAGATTTTTTTCTCACTAACAAGAGCAGTGAGTTAAAAGTTTCATCCAATGCTAAATATGAGCAACTGAGCAAATCCAGTAAACCTGATTTCTACACACTCCTGCTGGCATTAAGTTCTCCACAACAGCAGTCCAGAAACCAACAAACCCAGCCGCCCCTTCTGCAGCATGAAAGTACTCCAAGGAGTGACATTTTCCAGGAGAAAAAACCCGTGGGTTTGTAAACCACACACACACACACACAAACACAAGAACCATGCAAAAGGTGCTCAGCAGAGGAGGACCTTTACCCACAAAACTTAACATCTACTAACATTTCCAAATCTGCCTGGGAATGCTTTACCTTGTCATTTCCAATTGTATTGAACTAACTCATGGTGTTTTTTCTTTCCTTCATATTCCCTCCCCTTCTTTGTTTGATGCCAAATATTTATTTTCAGCAGTCTATACAGAGTTGTCTCATGATTTTATTAGCAGTCTCTCTTATAATATCTACAGAGAATGCAATGCATTAGTACTTCTAGGTACAACGTTAGGTATTTCTCTGAATTATCTAGAGACACTAGCTGACTAATATACAATGATTTTATTTATATAAAAAACAATATATTATTATTTTGGTAATTCTCAAAGAGAGATGTTTTTAAGTGTTAGAAAGATTGATCTTAATCCTTTATACTTCTTTCTCTCTAAACAAACAGATCTCATAGGAGAATACACACAGACATTTAACTTACCATTACTGAAGCTATCTTTTGACTTCCTCAGTATCATTAATATTTAAGCAGAAAGAACAGAACAAACAATTATCCTAATGATACCACACCAGAACTAACAAAGTAATTTTTAAAAAGTCATCCAGAAGAAGTGAGAAGGTCGACCAGAAAACGCGAGTCAGGAATAGCTGTGCTCTGATGAGGAGGGGAAGGTTATGTTGCTGTGATATGAGTAGTGCACAGCTGTTACTCTAGTAATAATTCATCATATTAATATTTAAATGAGAGGAGGAGGAGAGCACGAGATTGTGTGTGACTCAACGGTCCCTCCCTGTCCTTAAGCAGAAAAATAGGCCACCAATACAGAAAGAGCATTAGGAGCTATAGAGTGGGAAGGTTTGTTTTCATTACCTCATGAATAAAAGTGGGCAAACTGGTCCCCGAAGAAGACTAGAAATTATCCTGGTTTTATTATTGCAAGTTAAATTCTGTTTCTACTCTCAGAAGCAGCCATTACCGAATGAACAAATTGATCCGGCAACCAGTGCTCTAGGTCTGTACGTGGTGTTTCTTGGATTTCAGTATATTTCCAGAAAGCTTCTACGCTTCCTGCAAAGAGCTGCCTGCGGGAGCCTCGCCTGGCAGTCCCTCGCAGGGAGTTGCTGAATCGCTGCTGTATTTTGCCATTTATCTACAGACACATTGATAAAAAACATTTCTTTAATCAGGGCTTATTTACCTCCAGGCTTGTTCCATTGTCTTGGCCCATCGGGGTCTCTGGCGTGGGCAGGCTCAGGAGACCCGTGGCACCTGAGGAGGAGCAGGAGCGGCTGCTTGCAGGAGGAGGCGTTGCAAGGAGCAAAGCCTCAGCCCCAGGGAGCCTGGGGGAGCTTCAGGAGGTAGAGCAGCAACACCCAGCAACAGCAGGCTCAGCACAAGGTGGAGGGCTGGAGGAAACAGCTGATGCAGGCATAACCCAGACAGATGTGGGTGGCATGCCTGGCAGGAGAGGCAGCCTGACCACGGTTGGTTGCATATAGGGTTGCACAACTTTATCCAACAATTCAATATAAACACACCTCTCACATGCTAGTTTTTGGGGGGTTGGGTTTTTCTTTTTAATTCTGTACA
>NW_009191224.1:35159-51015 GCF_000690835.1 Fulmarus glacialis | reverse complement strand
TGACACCCCTGGCTGAGCATCGCCTTGTGGCTATATAACTCTACAAAGGTAATAAGCAACCATTTAACCAGAAATACAGACACAGACTCCAGAAACAGCCATGAGGCTAAATAACAAATAGTTCGTAACAGAACAAATCCACAGAGAAGCATTCAGCTTAGTGCTTGGCATGAAAATATAAGGTACACAAAGTACAACCATTAAGATATGCCAAACTCATGCAGTAACATCATTTCTCAGCACACCAAGGTAAATTCTTCATCAGAATTTTTCTGGTTTTTGCTATTCAAGCAAAGACATTCCCCCCCTTCATTTCATTAGCCTAATCCTTGAAGATCAAGTTTGCAAACAGCCTGAGTTAATGTTGATATTATTTTTAGCTGACTGATATGGAGGTTTTATTTGCTGCATCCTGTACAACAGGATTTGTGTTATTAATACATTGCAGAAAACACCACTCGTCAGATCTTCTCCATATCTGTTGTCAGTGTCCCAGTAGAGTGACCATTTAAAACTGGTCTTCATAACTTGCTACAAAGGTTTGTACGTAAAGTGAAATCAGACTTCTGGGGACGTTGGAGGAATGGGCAGTATTGATCTAGACTGCTCAAAAGAGTAGATGACAAGGGTCTGCAGGAAGATACCCTCTTCTCTGTATTAGTAATTACACTAATGCAGGAGAGGTTGGGCTCTTCCTCCTTGGATTTTGGGAGTGCTGGAAGAAGAGACCTGCCACACTGGCTTTAATCCCTAGCAGAGCCCTCCCTCCAGCTCCACCACCACTGCTGCCTCATGGGTAGGACAGATACACAAGGCTGGAATTAGCCACCTACCCCATGAGCGCTCCCAGCTGGGACTCACATGTTCCCAGTCACATGCGGAGGCAAAAGCCGTCCTCCAATTCCTTGAGTTTCTGTGTGAGCCTCTAGTGACAGCTCCAGCCCCGACAAGTATCATCTGATTACCGTGAGGTTGAAGACCATTTGCACTCCCAAAGCTGCACCCTCACTAGCATCTCAGCAATCGGAGGGCTCAGTCTTTGACCAGCTTGGATGCTGAGTTGTGTCTTTGGCCACAGAAGAGTTGAGGAAAAATACTGGAAGAAGCAGAAGAGTCCCTAAAGTAGCAAACATCTCTTTCTGTGTGAAGGGCTTGGGATTGGTCCACTGGAATGCAAAATGTTTGCTGCTCTCTATACTAGTAGTACCAAACATGATTTAAGATAAGTCAAACTCGCTCCCTTCCTCCTTGTACATCCTTCTCCACACTATACACACATACTATTTCAGAACCAAAATCCTCCTTGTGCAAGCAGTTGTCCAGATTTCAAAGCATTCATGTACAATTGCTAAAATAATCTGCAGAGCAGCCTCCCATTTTCCCATTGATCTTCAGTAGCGTGAAAAGTTTAGCAAGCCAAAGAGGTCTCACTACTATTCCCGCCTTCCTTTTAGTCTGCATTTTAAAAAGCGGCTGCATGAAGCATAGTAATACACATTGACAAGGAGAGAAGGCTAATGTATCATTTTAAATCAGAAGAAAAGCTGCGGACAAAGGTTAAAAAGTCTTTGCAACCACTGAATTGTTAATTGAAGGTGAATGTGTGATAGAAGATAAACATTTTCAGGTACAGATTGGGTCAGCTGACAGATTTAATAGCTTCCATAAAATACCACATTGCCACAGCTTTTATACTGTCTTTATGGGCAACCATCAATTTCCAGCTGGGCTTGGTGGCAATCAGATCAATGTATAAAGTCTGAGGAGGCCCAGAAACCCGGGCTCAGATTTGCTCTTCTTCCAGTGACAGAAGTAGTTGCTAGTTTAATCCAAATCCATGGTCTTGGTTCGGAAGAGGCTCCAGCCTCTGTTGACAAGTACCTTTGAGGTCAAGGCTTTTTCAGGCTTTGTCCAATGTCTGCCCAAATGCCACGCCATTCCAGCCTATGCTCTTAGTTAAAAATGAAAAAGAAAAAAAAAAGGGCAAATTCACCCAATTCTTTTTGTTTCTAAAATACAATATGAACAAGGAAATCCTGCCCAAGGAGGCTACCACTAATTTCTCGAGTGCCCTTGGGTGCACTTTTGTGCTGAAATTCCTCTCCTGTGGATTTGGGAGTAGCCTCCATTCACCTTGGAGAAGGCGTGTGCCAATTAGAGAAGGACTGAGTACAAAATTCAAAGATTGGTCAGTGGCAGTTAGCTCCATTGGTGAGTCTCATTTCAAGAGAAGTAACCTAACTCCTAACTCAAGAGGTATTACACCATTCATTAATTCCTCTTATAACCAAGCATCAGGCCCCCACCACAGTCACAGAGCAACTCATGGACATAGAAGAGTTCACTGCACTTGCCCTAGGAACAGAGGGGTCAGTGTGAAAAGCCATGCTGGCACCAAAACCCCTGAGCCCTCATCACATGCAAATTCTAATTTAATTAGCAGCACTAGGGTTTAAAAGTACGACCACCAGATGCAGACTGCTGAGCCCAGCCCTTGGCATGGTCAAACATAGCCTGCACCCATGCCCAACATTTCCTTAACCAGATGGGCTCCATAGCTTGGTCTTTCTGGATGAAACTGGGCAATTGCCCTTCCTTGAAGGCCACACAAGTGGACAAACTCCCCTCTGGCTCTGCAAAGGCCACATGGCCCACTTGAGGAACTAACAAATGCTCTCAGAAGTGCCGTGTCGAACTTAGATTTCGAGTAACAGCAGCAAGGCTTACATAGTTGTTTATCAGTCAAAAAAGAGGGGTAGGCTTTTTATAGTCTAAACTTTATGAAGTGATAAAGATCTATGAATCATCTAACATGCAGTTTATCTACAGACAAATAGGATTAAAAATAGAGCAGGTAGTTTCGACTCTTTTTTTTTCAATTGGAACGGAAACAAAAAGAAAGCTGGCAGATGAGGAAAAAGAAGGCTGCTGAGGATGCTGAGCACAAGGCTATGGCTGAGGACTGCAATGAGAGCTTCCCCAATTATTATATCTCCCTGATAAGAGGCCAGATCTTAGGTACTCTCAAGTGGCCCTTTTCTGTAATGAGGATCTCAGTATTTGGCCTATTCATATTTTTCATTTCTCTGCACTTGGTCCAGGAAATCACAAGGCTTGGCATTTTACCACTGGAATCGATGCAAAGACTTCTGCCTTTTAAGTGCTTGGCTCTGCCTCAGAGTTTTTTCATCTTTCCTTTCCTAAATGTAACTGATTGACGGGAGTGTGGATCCCTGGGTCAGTTTTCAACTCATGATCCAAATAGCTCCTCTTAACTTGGAAGAAATCCCAACAGTTTCCCAAAGAATTTTCCTTGGGACAGTCTGGAAACCCTCCCTGTCAATAAATAATTTCTACTAAGTGAAACACTGACAGAGCTACTCCGCTCAGCTAACTATACCATGAAACATTAACCTCCTTCCCTGCCCCGTGGTGGCAGAGACCGTGTTTTGCTGCTTTGTGACCCATGAGTGACCTCGCTGTGGATTCCCGTATTTTCAGTACACCTCCTTGAGGTTTGAGATTGAGTTACATGGCACCTACATTTAAAGAAGCAGATGGGAAAAAGCAACTTTCATTTCTTCCTTGTCTCTACTGGGCATTATATACAGTGAGAGGAGGCGGATAATGCCAGGACAACCTGTTCCTCATCCAAGGGTGCTCGGTTTCCCCGACACCCGCCACCCCAGCCTGGCAGCAGTGCTGCCTGATGTAAGGGGCTCTGCCTGCCATCACCCAGGGATCTTGCTGCTCTGACACACTCAGAAGAGCTGTGGCTCCGAGGGCTGGGGAGGAGGAGGAGAAATATGCTGCCAAGGAGAGCGAGGGCAGAACCAGGGCCACCCCCCTGTGACACAACACGTGTTCATGACAGAGCTCCCTGGACACAGCCGTGTGCTACGTCGGTAGTTGGGCAGCACCAGCAAGTCCAGTAGCACCACTGTCACCTTAGAGGTCTCTGAGGCTGAGTGACATGGGTGGCACATGCTTGAATGCCGTTACACGTTCAGTTGTGCCTGCAGTGAGACAGGGCACAAATTTATACCCATTGCTGCTGGGCAGGAACCGTGACACTCGAGAGACGAGGGCTGTCGTTCCACGGAGCTCCAGGACCTTGTGATAAATTCCTGAGGGTTTCAGAGGGTGAGATGCTCTGGGAGACCCTTGCTCTCTCCAACAACCCCACCAGAGAGGGTTTGCCCGGAAGAAGGTCATGCGTGATGCCAGAGCAGCACGTGGGCAGGAGCCACCTCACCAGTATCCTAATTGACACCTATGCCTCTGGCTCTTCCCTATCTGCTCCTTCCAACCTCACCCCTCCATGGAGTAGTTTCTCTACACCCACACTTCTCCACACCCACAATTCTCTCTCCTCCACCTGTCATAATATGCAGCCTGGCTGTGCTGACAAGTCCATGCCACATTATTCACTCTTGTTAGCAAGCCCAGAAAAGGAAGCCTCGTTCAAGTCCCTACTCTTGGGGTACAAACCAAGCAGAGCACCAGATCTCCCATCCTGCCTTGTCTCCAGAGGAGCTTTATGCCTGGTGGCATTGTCCTGCACAGGTATCCATCTCAGGAGGGCTGCACTGCTTTGCCAAACCTGCGCCAGCAGCCCAGAGCTATTTTGTAATTAGGATGCTTCACGCGAGCAAGAGAAGTTGTTAAAAGAGACAAGTATAGAAGAACATTTTGTGGAAAGGGCTGGGTAAGGAAAAATAAGCCAGTTTAATGTTCTCACAAAGAGCACTGATCCAGAAAAAAAAATGAAAAGATTTTTCTTCTCATTAAAAAACAAACCAAACCAAAACCCACTTTTCCTTCAGTGCAAGTAGACTGCGCAGCCTCCTGCAGAAAGGCTGTTACAGCCCTGCTGGCTGGCCCAGACTTGACAGTGCTGCACTAGGAGAAAGAAAAAAGCCAAACCAAACAAACAAAACCCCCACTCTTACTCAGAAGTCAGCCCTCTGCCTGCAACCTGCACGCGCTAGTCACAGCACAACCAGGACAGCCAAGGAGAGATTAGGTCAACTTACGGGAACAAGCTCACACAGCTCAGAGTCCACAGCTCCCTGGAGGGCCCCACGCTTTCACCAGGGCTGGCCAAGTCCAGCACAGGCAGGTCCATCTCTACCCCTTGTGCCCTGGCTTCTCTTTGGAGCTTGTGCTCCCAGGGGCACTGGGCAGCTCCTGGGGGACAGAGGGAACAAAGTACATGCCATGTCCTGGCCAAGCTCTGCTGGGCACAAGGTAACAAAGGGCCCTAAGCTGCCCCGTGCTTCTGTATGCGAGACGCAAGTTTTGGGCTGCCCGTTTCCATGTTCGTTAAGAGGTATCCAGTACCAATCTGCAAGGCTCAGCAGATGAAATCCAAAGGAAAAGCCGTACGGCCCTCGGCTGTCTTGGTGTCCAATTAGCACCTCTACTTATGAGAGCTGCTACTGCCAGGCCCAGTAGCTCAGCCTGGAGCACCCACCACCGAGGCTGATAATGCTGCAGATTTGGCACCTGGGCCTCAGCACTGCCACCTGTGTGGACTGCTCTGCCTGCTGGGTGCTGGCCACCCGGCGGGTCCTCAGTCTTTTGCCGGCTCAGCATGAAGGAGTTTTCAGTGGAGCTACCTATGGGATACTCTCTTGGCTGGCATCTCCCTCCAGAGCTTGTGGCTGAACTCTCGTTATTTTGCCTTCAGCACCAGCAGCTCTCATACTTTCAACAGCGATGCTAAAGCAGGCTGAGATATTGCTTGAGAAACCGAGCTCTCTGCTCTACCTGCTTTACCTGCTCAGCCTCCCTTACAGCCCTTCCTTGGCCCAGCTAAAGTAATTTCAGCAGCTTGGACGGTAAAACATTTAGCCTTAAGGTCACAGCTGGGAGGAAGCTGTAACAGGGCAGCATAGACACGACCATCCTTATACAGTCCTACAAGTTCTCTGAAGATAGGTGATTGCACATAAGAGATGGTGTTAGTGCCTGCTGTACATGCCCAACCGTAAGAGGTAAATCCATAAGGAGCAATTCACCCTGCTGCCTACTGACTTGACACAAGAGGTTTGGAAGTGTATGTTCAGAGGCTAGAACCATAACATCCACAACAGATACACCGCCCCAAACATGGAAGTATTCCTGCCACATCCTCACTGTAGCTGGCTCTGTCTTGACCCTGTAAGTGAACAGTGCCTAACGCTGGTGAAGGTAGCAAAACCTCTCTCAGGAGCTCAAACTGGAACAACTGTTACAGGGAGGGGGAACAGGGGAAAGAGGAAAGGGAAAGAAGGAAGGGAAAAATTCAACAGAGATTGTATTGTGCATGAGGATCAGGCAGCTTAAAGTGCCATAAAATCCTTTATACAAATGTTCTTGCAGTAAAACGAAATAGCAGCTATTCTCAGGGAAACTGTAGCTACCCGCAGTGATTATTACCATAGCCTGAATGATGCGGTATTTTTTCCTTTTTGAACGAGGTGCTATCACTAGTGGTATGTACCTGCATACTTACAGAATACTTTAGATCAGCATATCAAGTTCAAATGGAAACTGTTTAATACGTGTATACACCCAGGCTGGATAAGGCTTTGTTCAATAACCATTTCTCATGGTGAGATAAGGGATAGAACTGAATGCAGCCATTAACTGTCAATCAAAGCACACATCGGTTTATTCATGACTCTCCTTACCCCTGGGAAAGGATAAACAGTTTAGATACCCCTCAATTAAATCTCTCCAGGACTACCTAGTAACAGATTTGCTTTTGATATCCTACTTTTAAAACCTTTTGTCCCCATCTACTGAGTTCACTACAGGCAGAGTTGGTGCAGCATTACACTTTTTTATTTGAATCCTTGATTTTGCCAGAAGGTTGGTCAACATCTTGAGTCCTACCCCACTTGCTCAGACAAAATCTCACTGATCGCCAAGATGAACGGGGCTCATTTCCTCATTTTGTCCCGTGGGACAAGAAACGTACTTAATAATGCTCCAGGTTACATATGGCTCATATATACTGCCAGGGCCTTCCAGCGCTGCCTGTTCCGGAGCAGATTTCCTGTATCCCAGACAGCTTCCCATTTAAATAGGCACATGCTTCCTTCCCACCGTGCAGGTGGGACTGTAAGTACCTACGATCCTTCTGAGCAGGTCACAAGGGCATATTGGAAGCAAAGAGGTAGTGTTTAAGCCGCCAAACAGCTATTCTTTCATCAGAGCAGCAGCGAAACCTGCACTGCACAGATCGAAAGAGGAAACTCTGCCATAATAAGCTTAGATCAGAGCCCAAAGTAGGTGGAAACATGCCAGTTAATGACTTCCAGCTCCAGCATGGAGAGCACGCTGGAGGAGGACAAATGGAGCAGTGTCTGTCCTCAACTTGAGAGGTCACAGAGCTCCTTTCTTCTAGATGCTCCATTTGTCTATTTGGAGAGGGGGTGGCTTTAGCGATGGACACACACAATGACAATTAGAAACATGCCACACATCTGGATCTCAAATCAGACAGGATCCCCCAACATTTTGTAGTATTAATAGTTGGCTTTTCATTTAACCCGTTACAGGACAGAACTATTACATGAATTCAGATGTCGCACTGAGTCCTAAGATCGGTACTGCTTCTCCCTTGGGGCAGGGAAGTGGTGGGGAGGGCTGGGAGCCCACCACCTGCGCTTGGGTCCCTTCTTCCCTTACTCACAAATTTCAGCCCAGGCACTTCCAAAAGATACTGAACTTGTCACAGAATAAAGGGCACAGTCACAACCTCATCCTTCACAGGACATGGAGAAATCCTCTAGCATGCAGCCAAGGCATCCAGCCGGGACTACAGGGCAAGGGAAGGGAGAGAAAACTACATCTGTGACCTGCCAGTGGATTAGCATTGAAATAAAGATTGAGCTCAATGATATACAGACCTCTCAAAATCTGGGCTTGGTAGGAGCCCAGATACTACCTACGCAGCAGGACCAGTAACTACCCGGGAACCAGCAACAGGCCCACCACAGCCAAAGAGAAGCAGGTCAAGAATCTCTAAGGTTCAACCACTATATTCAACACACACAACCAAAAGGGCCAAAAAGTCTGCAGGACCGAACAGATAAGCAGCAGGACTGCCACAGGCCATGCTACCACTCCATATCGTCATCCCCACTAAAGAGGGTTGACCATTCTCATGTTTCTCAGATGTCCACTTTTACCATTCACGGCTCCCACAATCAGAGGGATGTTTGCCAGGCTCCCACCCTTTTTGCCGCTAAAGCACCCAGCCATGCAATTCCCATGGTCTTTAGCAGGCCCTCAGATTTGAACCTCCCTGGCGGGATCACCTCCGCTCTGTCCTGCCTCTCTCTTCCACCACCTCTCCAGGGGCTGAGCAGCAGGTCCTGTCACCCCCATCTCCTCAGCTGGAGCCACCCCGCGAGAGCTGACAGTCCATGCATTACCAGGCAGGCAGCCAGGCAGCGTGCGCTGTGGGGTCTCACTGCGACATAGAGCAGACAAGGTTAGGGTGCCCTCGCTAGTGGAATGATCCAGCCAGATGCTGGCCAGAAGCCCCTCAGATAAAACCTCCTGGAGGTAAGGCTGGAGAGGGAGAGGGTGAGAAGCAGAAGGATGCACGCTGCCTCCGCTCTCACCGAGAGACGCCTTTATGCTCCAGCACCTTGGGAACCGAAAAGGGGGTGTTCTGGGGCTGAACAAATCTGAAACTTTAACTTTCAGAAGTTTGTGCGAACACTTCTGCCTGGTTCTTTTGCAGCATGTAAACCTCGCTTTGAGTGCAGGTTTCTACCCAAAACTCAAAGCAAAACTGCTGAAACCGCAGGCTTTTACAGAATCTCCACCAAAAATAACTACCTTAGCACAGGTTTTGCTCAAAATCTCTCTTGTAGGCAGCGCAAGGGGTTTCAGGCTGGTGAGGAAAACAGCAGCTGGGGGCTCCAGAGGGAAGGACTAAGGCAGAGAGAGAACGGGCAAGTCAGGAGCCCAGCCCTGCTTGTCTGAGCAGCAGACCATACTTGGTGCAGCCCAGCAGCTCTGTATATCTATCGCTTGAACCATCAAACCTGTTCCTGAGCTGTCAGCATTTCTGAACGTAAATCCCTGTACGTGATGATGAGGTTCTTTGCTTTAATTACCACATCTGTTTGCTGCCCACTGGGAATAAGGACCGTAAACCTTTCCAACACTTGCACGGGCCCTTGACGAGCTTTCTGCTCCCCACGCTTTGTGGCCACTCTGTGGATTGAGCGCCCCGTGGTCTGCCCATGCTCCAGCCATGACCTTGTGCCTTCCCTCTCTGTTGTAATCCAAGCTGGGAGCCTACTTCACTTACTCTTTTTAGCAGCCTATTCTCCTTATCTGTTATAAACTCAGCAATGCTAAAAACGTAGGACACAATAGCATTTGGATGGGACACCCGATGTCAAGAATAGCTCCTCTGGCTCTCTGAGCAGGACTGCGGCTTGACAAACCTCACTTGACAAACACCATTGGAGAATGTGGGAACAGCTCTTCCCTCCCGTGTGCTGGATCTGCTGCTTTTCTCCCTGGATAAAAGGCCGTTCTGCATTTTTCGGCCACTCTTCAAGGCTGCCAGAACAGCCAGAAGCTGCTCTGTTTTTTGTTTTGTTTTTTTTTTTCTCCTATAAACCACAGACAGAAGAAAACCACAGAGGGAAGAAAAGCCTTAAATCAGCATTGGAGATTTGGCTACTACACTTCAGTTCTCTCTTTTATTTTTTAACCAGGCAGATCTATAGCAGAGATAAGCATATGCTTAAACAGTTTGCTGAATCAGAATCAAAAGAGTACTCAGATTCTCCACTCATAACTGATACCTCAGTTATGCTATTCACTTAAGCAGTACATGTAAGTGAAATATATCTTTTTTTTTCCCCATGCTTTTGATGCTGATATTTCTGTAGGAAAGACTGCGTATCCCATCTCTAATAGAATTCGTTTTTCGTCGGCAAGACCGACACTGCTGGGTGGCACAAACAGGTGGTCACCTTGTCAGAAGTGACACTGACAGTCGACGGGCTTTGGTCCCCAGGAGTCAGGCTGCTAAGAGCAGTTTGGCAACTACCTGCTATCCAAAATACTCTTAAATCTCTGGTCTGAAGACAGAGTCTAGACTAAAAAAAGCCTTGACATAACAGCCCTGTCTCTAACACCAGATTTTCTCAATGCAGTAAAAATGACAAACTTTCCTAGTAAGGGTACTTTTGCTGGCAAAGTATCTCCCAGTTCAGTAAGTAAAATAACCTAAACAGGAAAAAAAAAGTCATGTTGATTTAATTATACACTTACAATGGGATTTTAATGATACAGAAATGGCATAAATCTTTTCTTTAACCAGCATTTCCTTATTATCATAAGCTTCTAATGTAGGCCTGGCCTTAGGGACTTGTGGGACAAATTTAAGCCATAAGTCACTTTATGCTGGAAAAATCTGTAACCATTATCCTTTGCAGATGCAGAAGCCAGTGCACCGTGCTACACAAAGCAAACTCACTCGCTTTGGGTTTTTTTTAAAGAGGCGACTGTTCACTTGATTTTAATTTTTCCCCTTACAATAGAGAACAACCCTAAAGAGTTTTGCAGACAGCTTTTCAAAATAAACACGCAAGGTCACGCTGCTGTGGGGAGGAGGGAAAGAACAAGCTCTGCTTCTCAGAGTCAGGAAATGAGTGCCAGGGGAGCAGGAAGGCCCGCAGCGAGGACGGCAGGTCCCCAGGAGCACCCGAGCCAGGGCCGGCTGCTCCCAGCCCCGCGCTCACTGAACCAGTGCAATGTCGTGCCCCATCAGACCAACAGCTTCAAAGCTAGGCTTTGTGGTTCATTGCTGAAAAGCTTTTTATTAAGAAAAAAAAAATCACAAAAAACAAAGCAAGGCTTACATTTGAAGTTACTTACACACGGCTTTATGTTTTAAAAATCCTCACAGGAATGATAGTACTGTAGGTATGACCCACTTCGTTACACATATACTTCAGTGGATTGTAATCCAACATTATGTTATATGTCTGTTTTTTATATAAGCCGAAACCCTACATTAATTTCTGTAGTTAATGACCAAAAGGTTAGTGAAGGACAGCAAAAGCAGCCCCCATTCGGATAAATGCGCGTCTGAGTTTCAACACTGGTCAAATAGGAAGTTTGCAAAGTAGGCCTAGAGGAGTAATTAGAAGAGGTTGACCTCAGTGTTAAAACATCCTTCCGTTTTCTCCTTGAAGGGCAGAAGATTGCATGCAATCAAGTTGGAGCAATTAAAAAAAAATTACCATTCCAGCAGCTGAAAAGAACCACCCTGATCAGTTTAAACTCCCTGCAGCAGGTGACTGGAGGTGTCCTGTCTGATTATGCGTTGGGAACACAAACAACGCCAGTTAATGTGTCCTTGCCGAGGGAGTCAACACTTCCCTACTACCACAGCTGGTTCACCTGTGATGGTCTGGCCACCTTCCTGCCTGCCGCATAGGCTCCTGGCTCCCAGGCACACGGGGCCTTGGTGGTCTGCTCTTACACAGACTACCACAGCTGTATTAAAACCAGTGAGCAGTTCACTCCAGCTAAGTTGCCCCCGAAGTAACCAAATATCATCCTGCCCTGCTCATGTTTGTTTTTCTTCAGCCTCCCGCTTTTCTCTGTTGTTCTGACAAGGAAAGGCCAGGGCAAAAAGAGGGAAAACATGCTTTCTGCCTTCTTTTGAACAACAGAGGATTCTGCAGTGCACTGCTCTGCAAGGCAGCAAATACCAGGAAGGGCCAGAACAGCGTGAAACCCCTTTGGCCTGCTGAAGCTGGCAAGAACTTTACCATTGACCCTATTAGTGCTGTATGGGTAGAGCCCAGGGACTGTTTATGCAATAGTGGGTATTTTATGTCTGAACGAGGGGTTTAATTAGCATTGATCATGCCAGCCGTAGCAAAGATACCATATTTTTTTCTGTTTAATCAACTAAAAAAATTACCCATTCCCAAACTGTTAAATACTATTAGAATAAACACCCATTTGGAGTCTATACTTAGTTTTAGAAATGGGGGAGGAAGCCATTTCCCGTGACATTTCCTCTACATAACCTTAATACAATATAATAAACAATTCAGTTATGCTGCCGTTGTTACTAAATCTAGCATCGAGATGCTGCTTCTCTAAGAGGGGAAAATTCAGGCATAAATTTTCAAGTCATATCATTGCTCCACAGCTTTCCTACGACAATACCGAGCCCTTTCCTAGACAGAAAGGCTAATGAGTCCCTTCAGAGAATGGCACCAGTTTTGGCTCATTTCCACAGAAATAGAAATAGAAAAGTCAGTGGCAAGGCCAAGTGGGTAAGAAAGGCTCCACATTGCAAAAAGCTGAGTAATCCTGTGAGATGCCGAGCTGCTCTGGGTAGGGGCTGAGGGCACGCGGCCCTGGGTGGAAAGGCTTTAGCATCCTGCAGGATCAAGCTGTTACTACTGAATTCCTCTCTTTTGCAATCTGTGAGGGAAGAGCTGTGCCAAAGTGGAAAAAATCCCGGAAAGTTATTGAAACATTCTTACTATTAAAGACCTCATGTTTCCACTGCAAATGGATAAAACTCCCAGTGAGATTTCTGGTGTCTTTTAAGGTCAGCGTTTGCGGCATTACAAAATATCAGGCGTTCTGCGACGCTGTACTCACGGATTTTGGGAACATTTTTAAGTAAGACTAGAAAAAAATTGCAACTTGCTTGTTGCGATTTACACCACTGCTTGCCCGTAAGCATACGTAACACTAATTTACTGTCCTCCCTGCCACTTCTCAGTACTGATCTGACCTCCGTTTCCTTGGGTACTTCCCTTCTGACTTAGCCCCAGTTTGATCTAGTAACTAAGGCTACTTTAAAACAATCTTCCACTGCCTGCATTTGAAATCCCTAATGAAAGGGACTGCAGTGACTTGGTATGGGACTGCACAGCACTCTGCTACCTTTGACTGTAAGGATAAATATTCTATTCCTGTTGTTCAAACTGGCAATCCCAAAATGAAGGGTTTAAAGAGAGGCATCACAGCAACCAACCACTGTCATCTCCCTTCATCTACACCAGTATCCCCACCGAGGTGGGGGGTAAGATTGCAGACAGCAGGATTAGCCGTGCTGTCTCTGAACTGCATTGCTTCATTTTTTCCATAATCGCTAGTATATAATATCCCTCTTGAGAAACAAACCCTTTTACTAACAGAACTGAGGATCGCTTCAAACTGAGAGGGTTCTCCCCCTTTTTCATCACTCTAGAAATGCACTCTGGATCGACAGATTTTAATATCTCTCTTTGGCGAGGAGAGATCAGACACTAAATGGCATTCCATGCAAGTGAGGACTCATTACTGTGAAGCTGTTGTTTCTTGCCCAGCCAGTTAATTGAAGCCTATAAAATTTCCATTGTTCAAACCTGGAGTATCTCACAGGGTATGGACAAGGCAAATCCCAAACCCTCAGCCACTGGACTGATACATGGGTTCCCAAACATGCACAGGATGGAAAAGTAATCCAAGACTGTGCCATTTGAGCAGGTTCTGTCCAGGGATCTCCAGCGGAGGTTTTAATCCCATCTGTGGAAGTAAAGACACTGAGAGGTGAAGTCACTTGCCTTGAGGCATGCAACAATTTAGTTGCAGAGCTGGAAATAAAACTGAGGAATATGAACATGCTGGACCATGCTATAATCAGCAGATGCTATTGCTTCCAAGTTCTAATTAAAGAGCTGTCATTACACAAAAAGCATTTGTAGTTTGCAGTAAAACTGATAAAGTTCAATAGTCTGGAGTACTGGAGAGGAGGTATAAATCTCCCAAAGATGACAATATACTCTTTTTTCAGTCTGCTGCAGCCTCTGTAGCTAGCTGATCCCAGCTATGAGGTCTCTCTCTGCCCTAACAAACCCGGGATCCTGCCAGTCCAAATTCAGTAATGCTAAAATATATAGTGTACACTACAATTTTGTACCTGAGACTGTGTGAAAGAAACTGCACTGTAGCACCCTCATGAAATAGATAGAACAACCAGTGGGAAAAATAACAAGTCTCAGAGAGATCAGAAGCGGTTGATGTGCTGCAGCCATCATTAACACAGCTGGCAATGTTTAATGCATGAAAATAGGCGGTAATCCAAATATAAATGAACCAATTTGATGTCTTGGGCATGCAAGTGCACACACAGACACACATGAATACCCACATTTCACTGCAAAGGGAGCTCCCGCTTCCAGCTAACGCCATGTCTAGCACCACTCCAGCAGATGCTTGGCATTGGATCCAGTCCCAGTGTTAAGGGTTTGATTGCCGTAGCGCTGGAGCAGCTGCTGGATTTACATCCCCAGCTCTGTAAGCCAGGCAGGGGCTCAGTGCCTCTGCTCCTGCTCCTGCTGGCAGCTGCCTCGCGGGGGCCGTGGTGCCGGTGGCACCACGGGGCTGGTGGCACCACAGGGCTGGTGGCACCATGGGGCTGGTGGCAGGGCTCTGCTGCAGCCAGGTGCCGACACGTGCGCAAGCAGCGTGTTCGGGTTGCAGGGGGAAGGTGTGCCCAGGGTTGCTCAACGCCAAAGCCTCCGGCTGAGTGAGGAGCCACAGAAACTGTCTCTCTGGAGTCTTGTCCAGCCCTGCTCCCTCAGACAGACAGCAGCAGGCCATTGTGAAAGATGAAAGGACAGGGCAAGGGCACTTCTCCATGTTTTCCACAAAAATTAAATGCCTCAAAGATTTTCCTATGATCCAGTGATTACTTGGGTTTCTTACCTGGTGGGCGCACATTGCTGTGAATACTGCGGGGTGCAATCACTGCTGGGAGCACAAAGAAGCTTCACTTGCAGCCAAAGACCAGATGAGTTTGTGTGAACTGCATCAAGCCACAAGTGACTGAGAGCTGGTGTGTCCCATAGCTTCCAGTATCAGTTTTGCTAAGAAAAAAAAAAGGTATCAGAATGAGGCCTTCAGCTGAGCTTGTTTTCAGGTCTTTTTCCCCCGTGTACCCCGGGATCCCAGGTATTACCTTCCTGTCCCCAAAGTCTGCCATGGCACCTGAGCAGAGTGCTGGGCTCAGACCCAGACCACGACCCAAGGTGAGGACTGCTTTCTGCAAGGCTGTTTGCATGCTGTTATTGGGGGCCCAGAGGAGAGCCTAAGGAGACTGATCCTTTATTTCTATCACTCCCACCATGTGAACGTTCATGGTTGCTTCTGTTTCCCCCATGCAACCCTGTCTGGAGGGAAAATGCACAGACCCTTCAATTCTTGAAGCAGCAGTGGCTTTCAGTGAGGAGAAAGATTACGGTACCTCAGGTGAGGGAAAGTGTCTGATGAAACTTCAGGATGGAACATTTTTATACCTCAAAAAGCTCACTAAGCCAGATGATAAGCAAAGCTGGCATGCCAGTGAACAGCACTGGGTAAAATACGAACCTGACGGCACAGAGCTGGGCACCAGGAGCTGGCTGGGGACAAGGCCGGGTGCTCTGAGAAGGGGAAAGCTCACTAGGCAACTGCAAGTGCCCAAACATACGGGGCAATGCCTATGGCCACGCGCAGGGAGCGAGGGAGCGCCAGGCCTGGCTGAAGCCCTTACCCGGGGCCACGTCTCTGCACATCCAGCCGGAGGAGGCCGTGCCAGGGCAAGGGCAGAGCTGGCAAAGCAGCCCCGTCCCTGCGCTCCCTCGCAGCGGCAGGTCTGAAGCTGCTGGAGGGGCTCTCCTGCACCCCACCACCCCTCTGGGACAGCAGGCAAGGGGACAACGGGAGCAGCTCCTGCTCCCCAGGGAGCGCAGCGAAGGTCGGGCAGCCCAGCTTAGCACCGGAGTGCTGCGTGGGCAGCCTGGTGAGCCTGGACAGGCAGGGCCTCAGAGGCTGC
>NW_009191224.1:7985-35146 GCF_000690835.1 Fulmarus glacialis | reverse complement strand
GGCTGCTAGTCCCCTGGCACCCTCCTGGCTGGGCGGGGAGGAAACACTCCGTGTGGGAACCTGCTGCTTGCCAGGAGAGTTTTCCACCGGGGACAACCAGGCCCATCGTAACTTGCAACTGCTAAATCAATTCCCTTGGCAAGGAGGGATGCCAACCAAGGTCCATCCTCCCCACGTCCTCAGCCTGAAAGCACGAGGCCTTCACCCCGTGCTGCCCCGTGGGGTTGCGACAAGCCTGGAGCACCCCTCCCTGCCCTGCCCTGCCCTGCCTGGCCGGGGGAGATCCCTGCCCGCCCGCCGGGAGCAGGAACGGAGTGTGCTTTCTGCCCTGCGCAGGGAGGTTGGAGACAAGAGACCAGACCTTGCTGTTCCAGTTGCAGAACAGGCTGTACTGCAGAGGAGCTAGCGACCATTTTGCTTATAATGGACTCTTTCTTGCCTTCTGATTCATGGCCAACGTCTCACCTGCATCAGGAGCCTGCCACCGGTGGCCAGCACAGCACCCGGGCCAGTTCCCAGGAGGAGGCACAAAAAGCCCCAGGTTTCACTGGCGGAGCTCCTCAGGATCTCTGCCCAGCCTCTGGCAGTAGCTGGATAGGGGTGAATGGATCAGGCCCTCGCAGCATGGAGAGGAGAGCTCCTGCCACCTTTTCAAACTGAGTCATCTCCATAGGGATGTTGCTTATTTTAATGGTATAAAAGTGAAAAATAGAAAATGCGAACCAGCAGTTTCACATTGTGTGGCACTGGTAAACAGGGCTGCCAAATTCTCCCTCTGCAGACGTCTGTCAGAAAATGTCTGCAGTTGCAGTCTAGAGCCTGGCAATGTCTCAGCTGCAGAGAAGCCAGCCTCTGTCCTCTACCTCTATTTTTTCCTTATTTGATCAAGTTTGACAAAGTCTGTGCCAGAAGCAGGTTTTAATGGTGACTCAAGCACACGTCAGCTCTACAGAGGTGCAGCACAGGCGTGTAGGCACTGGGCAGCATTCAGTTCAAAACCAGCACGGTTACTCACAGCTGAATTTCTTCTACCTCCACCTTACTTGGGATTTTGTTATGGGCACTTCTGGAGCACAAGAAAAGACATCTTAGAAGGATTTCTCCAAAAGCAAAAACTCATACCAGGCTAGACGTTCAGCCAGTGTTTCAGCAGAGCTCTACCAACGTTCACCGAAAAAAGAGAGAGAGAAAGAGGAAATGCCTTGAAGCAACACAACCAGAATTATCTGTAAGGTGCTCTGTGATCAAGTGGTGTCCTAAGAACAAGGGGCCAGGCGCAACAAAGTCTCTAGGAGATAAAGGGGGAAAAAAAAAACCACAACCAAAAAAAAAACCCAGGTGCAGTTGAGGTCTTCGGCAAAAAATAGCAGATGAGATAAAGGCTTGTGTAATTGCTCTTTAGACAGCAAATCAGGGCACGTTTCAGGAACTGCGAAAGAAGAGCCAATTCTGCCACAGTGCCTGAGAGGCGAGGCATGGGGTCTTTGCCCTCTGGGGCAGTTGGCTCCCGTGACTTTGCTCTGTTCACAGAAACTGGAGGCGGCCAGTTGGCAGATCAGAATATTCTCTGGAAAGCAGCAAGGTACTTGCCACGGCGCCTTGCAATGCACATGCCATTAGTGCGTCATTATGAGCAACAGAGTTTAGAGTTATATATGTTTCTATTCCCAGTTAGATCTGGCATAGTGGCTATTAAATCTATACTTGGTCAGAAATCATGTTTGAACTGCTAGTTCCACGGCTTTTTCTGATTCAAAATTGACCATGAACATGTATATGGTGGGGTTGCAGCTGCTGGATTTCTCACAGACTCTGTGGTGGATCTCTCAGCTGTGTCACTGCCTGCTGCAGCCACCGGGAAGGTGGCACAAACCCTTGTACTTTCATTACACGCAAGAGTAGCACTCTACACGCATACCTGCGAACAAGTCAAGGATGCCTGTAGGGAAGTTCACGCTTGGCAAAGATAATTACAAATTTGGTTCTAGCAGCACTAAGCAAGCTGTTTGCCTGATCAGATGAGGGGGTCACACAAGTTACCAAAGGATCCAAAAAGAGAAGTTCCTGGTCTATACCCTAACCAGAGTTCTTCAGGGTATGTTGCTGAGATGAGTTTCAATCCTGACAGGGTGAAACCCAGGTACCGTATTCAGGTTGGCAAGCCGCGTGCCACGTGCGGGGGGCTCAGACAGACCCAGTCCTCCTGCTCCTGCCTTCCCAAGCTCAGCTCGCTCAGGGCAGGGCAGGACTGCAGGACCTCTAACACCTTGCATGCCTTCTGTGTGACCAAAAGCAGAACATCTACACAGTCTGTGCTCCGAAAAAGGCACTCAAAAAAGAAAGGACTTTTTCCTTTGCCCACTCAGAAATTAAGAGATCAAGTAAGAAATCCTGACTCAAGTAAAATGAGCAGGACTTTGCCACTGATTTCAACAGGCCCAGCTTTTCACCCCGAGAGTCTGCTCTGCTATTGAGTAAGGAGATAAGCTGCCAGCAGCAACAGTCTGGCCTCGGAAATCTGGAGGGGTTTGTTGGCTGATTGCAGAAGCAGCAAATGCACAACTCACCCACAGTGCAGATGTAACTTGCATGCCTCCTGCTTTCAGAAAAGCTGAGGGCTCTGTGTTGTTTATTGTGCAATAGGAAGACACTAATAATCATGCCTGACAATGTTTAAGAATGAAGATAAAATTCTCTATTATCATGGATTATCAGTTTGTCAAAGGGGATGCTGGCAGACAGAAGCTTTACTGGGATGAGGTTTGCATTTCAATAAGCAATCTGCACGGAGAGCTTTCAGCTCCCCCTGTGCATCAGATCCAGGCAGAAGCAGATTTGTGCTGAAGCATCCTTCCAAGATGCCGTGCAGTGCTCCAGCCAGGTCATGGTCAAGGCTAGAAATTATAGACAGCCTGAACTGTAGAAGATGCTGTGCTGCAGGGTGAGTAATCGGGGTTTTAGAAAAGCACACTGAAAACGACCATATTTTCTGCTATTTATAAAATGCTGCAAAAGTACAAATTGGAGGCACTGGCATAAGGCTTAAACCTCAGTGCTCCCTCAGACCCAAGGTGCTCAGATCCTCTCATTAAGAGAATGGTAGAAGCACTCAATCCAGCCACCTTGAAAGGACTTTAGGAGCTTTGCTGGGAGCTGGAGCCAACCCCAAGCACCCAGGTAAAGACAAAGAGAGCAAACACGTAGGTGAGCAGCATCTCACCTTATGGGGACTGTGCCGAGCCCCACACAGACAAACCTTGCTGCAAGCATGCTGCTGATTGTCTAAACCAGTGGCAACTACAAGGGAACCCAGAGGGGCAGTTCTGTCCCTCTCGACCTCTCCCCAGCACCTTCCTTCTCCTATCACACTTCTCTGCCCTGCAGCCACCCTACAAGGCAGGTAAAGCACCTTCCTCGGCTTGCCAGACAAGCCTAACGAAGGGCTCTTTTTTTAGCAGGAATTTTCTTGCTGTTCATTAGTCTTTCACGATGCCTGGGAGTGGAATGCTCTGAATTACGTGCTTTTCAAGAGGCAGTAGTACCAGTACGAAACTTTGCACAGATCTGAACTTAAAACCAATGATCAGCATGAAAAAGAGATTATCACCCCTTCACATTTTCAAGACTCTTTCTGCAAGCACAGGAGCTAGAAACATCCCTCCTTCCTCATCTCCCTTTTAAAAAATACTTAGGTTTCCCTGAAATATTGTGCATCAAGCAGCTGTCTCTTTGCCAAGCTACCAAGTATCTTGAGACTCACGATGGAGTCTCAAGAGCTGATAAAGCTACCTGTGCATGTGGTTGAGGAGGTTCTGGGAGATGAAAGGCAAGCCACATCCCTGCTTTGGACCTTATTTCTACCATCCACAAGACTCTCACAAGAGATAATGTTGGCTGCATAAATTCTCATGGCCCTGAGGACCTCAGTGCAGGAGCCTGCTGACAGCAAAATAAAACTCTTCTTGGATACAGCACCAACCCTCTGCCACGCTTTAAAACAGACCTGAAAATGCCAGCAGCCACACTGGTATAGTCACAAGACAAACACCGGCTGTTCTCCCTTTGCTCTTCAGGTTGTAGCCACCAGTCTTGTGCAGCTGTACATGCAGGGAGCATCTGCTGTGTGTGGGGGGAGTGCCATCGGGTCGGGCACATGCACACACAAACACACACACACTGCTCATGTGCACACATGCTCACCAGCTACAGCCTTACACCGTAAACACAAGCTGCTGCTTAAGTGCAATGCTTGGCTGAGCTTCCTTCCACTTCTACGGCACTCGAGTAGTTCAGAAACAAGCAGATTGCTGGGATAAAAGCAACCAGCCATTATTTCTTCTGCTGCAGACCTGCTCTGGCAGGTTTCATACCTGACATTTGCATAGTGCTCTTTCCTATAGGGTCCCCACGTGCGATAAAGACATGCATGCAAGGAGGGAAGCACTGTTACCCCCATTTCTCAGGTAAAGGAACTCAACTCTTTGCATGTACTGTGAAGATCGCATTCCCTGCAGCAGAAAGGCAGGAGGCCAGCCCCAGGCTCCTCCTGCCACACGCCAGCTCTTCTCACTGCAGATTTGGCCCATTTCTTCTTGTGTGATCTGCCACGGACCTGGGGAGCAGGTCCTTTTGTATGGCCCTGACTTCACACTTGAAGCCTGTTCTCTCCCTCTTTAATTCTTTGTCATTTGGGCTGGATAACCCTTATTTCAGTTGTTCCATACAGAATATGGGGTGGGGGAGTAGTGCTGCTATTACTTTTGCTGGGGTTTGCCACTATTATTTTTGTTGCTCTTCTCTAGTGAGCGTGCAAAACCCAGACCCAGAATTTCAGCTGTAGCCGCACCTCTGCTGAACGTGGCTGCAGAATCACCTGTTTGGGTCTTACTGGCTACACTGCTGTTTATCTGAGCCACTGTGACAGCCCCCTTGCATAGCCCCCTGCTATGTAATGCGAATGTACAGTTTCACTGCATCTAGGCAAGGCAAAGGCAGTCAGGAACTTGGGGAGGCAAGTGCATGGGGCACTCCCTGATTGTATCCCCATTTTTCTCCATGTCCATTTCTACATGGCAGGGGAAGAGGAGGTTTGAAAAGCGTTTCCCTTTGCAAGCCACCGGGTCCTGAAAGCCCCCCGGCAAGCACAGCCCCAGCACAGTTGCCTGCACCGAACAAAGGGCAGCGATGGCTGTGGCTGCAAACTATGTTTGGAGGCAGCAGAGCCCTCATGCATTTGACAGACAAAACCTTAATAGACTAAGCACGCAGCGTGGGTTGACACAGCTGCCACCCTCTCGCTGTCTCTCTGCTCTCCACAAAAATGCACAGTTTGTGCTTTGCTGCCCGGGGCGGAGGAGATGCACTGCTGGCTGGGCTATACGCCTTCCCTCGCCTCGGCTGAGCCGCCCCAGAGCAAAGGGTCAAGGTTTAACCTGCCCCTCTCCACATCCCGTTGCTGCCCAGGGGCAGGGCTTGCCCTCCCCTGTTAATACTGATCATCAGCGCTGGTTCGACATCACTGGTACACAGCCAGCCTTCACAGATGGCCGCGGAGTGGAGTTTTCAATACAAGAAACAGTTGAAACAACAAAAACCCTGCCGAGGCTGATTCAGCTCGTGAGCCTGCATCCCATTAAGCAAGTCATTTTTTCCAGTTGTTCGGTGTGTGGTTGGGTACGGCTTCCCGGGCAGCAGCTGGCCGCGCTGAATCACCTCTCCCAGCCAGGCTGCTGGCAGCCAACTCCAAACTGGACCAAAGTTGCTCCTTCTACACTAGGAAACAAGTCCTTGTGAAAACAAGTCCTTGTGACAAGGACTTCCAGCCAATTTTATACTGAAGCCACACTGGCAATCCAGTGCGTTTCATCCACTAGCAGCCCTCTTAAGAGCATGCTCCTGCATTTTGAGAGAGTGGTTCTGGCCGATGGAGACCTGGCCAATGCAAAAAGGAGGGAGTTTCTTAACGTCCTCAGCTGGCATCTCCCAACATCTCGCAGGCCTCACGCATGGTCCAGAAAACAAGGTGGCTGTGACGCCTTGTGGGGTGCAAGGGGCAGCACAGATGCCAGGGAGCTGAAAGGAGGCAGACACGGGCTGCAGCTCTTGCACACAGACCATTACAATCCAGAGCCAGGGCAGACAGATTAAAACCACCTTTCCCTCCTTGCATCATGTCCCAGGCTTACTCACACTGTCTCGCAGATAACTTCACACAAAACTTGTCCCTTTGAGACATCCTAACTCAAAGTACCAAAAAATTCTCAAAACCTAGTAAAACCTACAGCTGGTAGAACAGCTCTACAACTGTTTTTCTCCTTGATCACTGCTGGGATTTTTGCTGTTCACGAAGTGATGCAGTCTCCAGACAGGATGTGGTTTGTGCCATTCTGTGTGTCATCCACAGAAGATGCTAGACTGAAACAGTCTTCAGCTGGGAGATTTCAAGCAGGACTTTAAAAAAACGAAATTTTTTTTAAGGTGGGTAGATATCCCCAGGGACTCACAAAGATCCCATAGTAAATTAGGAATGACAGTCCCATCCAAAAGGATAGGTGATAGAAACTGAATGTAACTGCATCTTTAAGTAATTGGCTGCCTTTGAAAACATGTCCTTTAGTCATTTATCTCAAGCCACAGTTGCTTTTAATTTAGCTTGGGAGGCTCTAACTCAAGGAACAGCTCATAATTACTACTGACATATATACTGGTCTCTGAAGTAAGACACACTGAATTGTGAGTTTTAGTAACAATAGGATAAATATTAACTGGCTAACCATTTTGCAATTGTTAAGCAAAGTCTAGAGATATGGGAGTTTGCTTAACAAAACAGTTCAGAGGAGTTTGCCGTAGCCCTGGACATACTTTCAAGTAAAAGTCATAATCAGGTTGCACTGGAATTACATGAAGAAGAGGATGCTAGAATTACCAAACTGTTTGAGGATTTGACCTCTGGAGCAGACTGCTGAATGGTTTTGGATTGAAAATGAAGGCTCTTATCCACTGTGCAAACACCTACTTGTTGGAAACATGCGGAGTCATGTAACTGATTATGCCAAATCCAATAGAGATCACGGAGCTGATCCAGAGACACAGACACATGCAGGATCCTTTCTGTGCTCTGACGCAGTTTCAAAAGTTGACCATTAAGCTTTGGATGACCCTTGGGTGCTTCAACAACTACCAACCTTTAGAGAAGCCCAAAATGTCCTGCTCACTTTCATGGGGCTCATACCTAGAGATTTCTGCTGCTTTTTTTCTATTTTCTTTTACATTTGACAGTTATCAAAAGAAGATACTTATTTAACAGTATGAAGCGATGAGCACCCACGTAATGAATGTTACAGGCATTTCTGTACTGCGTACAGGCAGAGTTTCCCCGAAAGCACTATCAACAGCCCGGTGCTGCACTCGTACACATGTTCACTTGTCATTGCCTTCCCTGGCAACTGTGCAGTATCCATGCCATGGCAAAAATTGGCCTTAGCTCCTCATTAAACAGTGTATTCGGCTGCATTTTGTTTTTGCCAGATTACAATGTTTTGAATTTGGATGAATGTGTATCACATTACAGGATAGCGTCTGATCTAGATAATCGGAAGCCAAAGCAGCGCGCATCTTGCACCGAATCCATGTCAACACGCTTACTCATGTCTCCTGGGTTAGAGAATGTGGCACTTTCCCTTCAGCCTGAGGTTGGACCAAAAATACCAAAGAGACGCTCTCAGAAACTGTAATTATAAATGAAGACAACATGAAATCAGCCCTACATAAAACCGAGATCATGCTCCAGCCTTGAGCTGGCTGCTGCCTTAGAGTTACTGAGTAAAAAAAGTACAAAATTTATCAGTATCACTGGAAGAGATTACCTTTGTTTCATACCCCTACCACAAACCATTATAATGAAGGTATAAAGTGTTACAGTAAAATAAAACTTGGCAAGCCATACACACCCAGCATTTTTTACTTGAAGAAATTTAAAACTTGGTTTTACCAATTTCCTGGTACAGGAGAGGACGTTTTTAGACCACATAAAAACGCACCTTTTCATTAGCTATGAACTACATAATATTTAAACACTGACATAAAAACTGAATCACCTCAGATATTTTTCTTCCTTTGGGCTAAGTATATATTTTGGAGACGGTCCATTAGCTATCCGGTAAACAGTATACTTCACAAAATGACCCGTTTCCTCCCCATGCGGCCAGACCATTTAAAGGAGATGTTCATTCACTTCCTGTAAGTAACGCTTGTGGAAGAATTTTCCACTGTGAAGCAAATCAAGAGCCAACAAACAGCCCTGGAGCTCTGTGCAAAACCCATGTGGCGGAGCAAGTCAGGGAAAGCCCACACTGAAGCAGTGGAGATCGGAAATCTGGAATGGCAGCACCTGCCCAGCACTGGCCGGATATATTTTGCCTGATGGGAGGCAGTAGGAAAAGTGTAACAAAACAGTATTAAGAGAATTACATTTTTTGCTAAAGCCCAAAGGCACCAGACTATGTAATTGCAAGTACCTCCTATAGCAGCAGACTTTGAGACCTGAATCCCAAAAATACGCAGTGCCTGGTGCCCAGTGCTGTTACGCCAGGCAAATTCTTGCTCCTTCTGCTCTCTCCTCCCAGCAGTCCTCCCAAGTTCTGTTTTCTCCGTGGGGCCATTAATTTCTGCAGGGTTAGGTTCACATTAAAGAAGAAAACCCAACCCAAATCCTTCCAGCTTTGAAGTGCTACAGTACTAACGAGCGAGGGCTTCCAGCACAAGACAAAGAGTCTTAACAGCACTCTTTAAGAAGAAGAGAACCACCATAGCGGGTCAGACTGGACAAGACCAACAATCTGACACTGGCCAATACAGGGCACCAAGGAAGAGCAGGAGAAGAGGATGGAGTTAGGAGGAATTCATCGGCAGGTTTCGTCATTCCCTTGGAGATGATGCAGAAGACCAGGACTGGACCATAGATGAAGGTACATGACAGAAGAGCGCTATCTATGGAGCTAGTCAAATCCTCATTTTCACCTTGCCTGTGTCCAACGCTCTTTTTGTCATGGACAACAAGGCACCTGCAGCTCACTTTCCTTGTCTCTTTGAGGTATAACTTGCCTCAAAGCAATGGAGGTACCCAACCTACTGAGAATGCACTTGTACAGATTGCAAAAGTGCAAAATGCCTGACATACCAAATGCATCAGATTTAATACCTATGGCCTGTCTCTACCAGAAAGGTACAAGGGGTTCAAAGCAGCCAGAAAACACTGAAACCCAGGTGAGCACTTGCATATCGTGGATTTCCAGACATCCAGGAATCCCCAAAAGTGTGCAAAATGTCCCCCTTCCCTCAGATAACACCTGTACATCAAAGAAAGGACACGTTTAGAGGGAAGCCTCCTGCTCAGAGCTGGGGTGGATTTCATTATTAGACCTGACTGAAAAATGCCCAGCAGACATTGAACAATATGACTTCATAGCTCTCTGCCCATTTGTGGGAACGTTTTGACAAAATGAGTGAGCTGAGCCAAGACTTTAAGCCAATCTGAGGTACTGGGAAGAGTGACAAGTGGGTGCTATTGTGAGAAAGCTTAGCAGCACTGCAAAATCCAACAGTACTCCTAAATTGCAGATGGAATTGGACAATTACAGCTTTGTACTTTCAACCAAGGACACCACACCTTGTCTTAAGACTCTTCAGGATGCTTTCTTCTGTCCCCGAGAATGCTTTTTGTCTGCCATTGCAGCTGTTTTTCCTCCACGAGCTGATCTCATGCAAGCTGTAGCCTCACTGGGGGTTGTGATGTAGTCAAACATAATGAAGAACAGCCACAGCAATCTCTCATTGTGATCTTCCTGGCATTTAGGCAGAGATCTCCATACTGGTTCAGCTAGTGGCTGATGGGGATGCTAAAAAGTAACACAGCTTCTAGAGTCACTGAGGTGAGAAGGTACTTTTACAACATTTTGAGGAGATGAATGCTGACTCTTAAAGTCAAACTTTTCTGAAGAAACGTTATATAAATAAAGATAAGCAGTCATATAATAAAAGACAAGAAAGCAGCAGTCTTGAAAACGACTTGTATTCAGCTGTAGTCACTGTTTAACATCAAAGCTCTTTTGCAGCTTTGTTGTCTCAAACCCAGAGAGGTAAATAATAAGTTGTGCTATAGCTGTTTGTTCATTAGGACAAGCATGGGATATTATATTTTCATTTAAAGATATAATCTTGCATGCTTATGAGGTGTTACTTACTTACAAGGAGGAAGCATGCCTAGTAAAGAAAGTCATACGTTACAAATAATAAATAAAGGAAATATAGCTTAAGTGTTAGCAAAGACTTGCATTACTACAAGAAAAAGGACTTAAATCTCGAAGACATTTCTGAAAGACTCTTAGAAGCTTGCATACAGACAAATGCATCTGATCATTCAGGATCCTATTCTTGGACTGTTTCATTAGATTTGGCCCCCAACCCCCTCTTCACGGCCTTTTCCAGGTATAATTTTTTCTATGTAAAGTATCTTGAGTAGCATCCTTCTAGATTTCTTTAAAAATAAACTTCAAGCAACCATTCAAAGCCTCTGAAAGATGTATACTTTTGGAGATAATCCAGCTTTTTTGATCATCACAGGAGCAGTTATAGTCAAAAGAAAATAAAAACAGAGCCTATCAATGTCTGATTTAGGTACGAATTAATCAACCTCACATTCACTGCACAGATGAGTTTTATCACTTCTTTTATTTAGACCATTGTTGCCTAGCTTATTCACTCATATTGCTTCTGGAAGAAGGCTGATCTGGAATATTTTTACAAAAATGCAGTGTTTACACATGGCTTCTTGATACAGTCTTTGAACCCACAGAATCCAGCTGGATCTCTGCTGTCCGTGACATTTGCCATACGTAGATTTAGAGGCTAACATCAATAAAAGTAACCTGCAGTTCTCAGCATCTTGCATGGCCCTAGCTGAGTTGAAGGGCTCTGTCAGCTGGCATAGCTTCAAAGCACTGTTAGAACAACTTTATACCAAAACAAGCTAATTACCACAGTCTGCATCCAAGATGGGCTCTCATATATTATTATATTGTCAAGGAAAAAACTGTGGCATACCTAAAGATCTGAAGAAATTCCCAAACTAATCACTGTTGTATATACCCAGTTACATAGCAGGACATTAAAACACTATGATATTTCAAAGCCAAAAAAAAAGAGTTTAAAAAAAGAAAACCACTAAATATCTAACATTATGAAAATTCATTATAAGGGATCAAAAGCAGCTTTAAATTTGACGCCACTTCACTGTCCTCCCACACACCCACCAAGCATGAGCAGCCCCTTCACTGCCAGCCATTGTCCCAGACCCTACCCACCAATATTTTATATGCCCATCTTGAAATAAACTCCTCTTGCATCAGATGGAAAAGCTACACTATAAACCGCATAGAAGTCACAGTCCTCCCTATTTTGGTCTACATACCTCCAGAAGAAGCGGCAGCAAGAGCTGGAGAGCCTTGTCTGACTGTAGCACTTGCCATTGACTGCCACATCTCTTGTCTTCCAGCCCCCTTACTCTTCACCAGGTAAGGCTCATGAAGCACACTGCAAGAGACATATCTCCTAAAAGTACATAAGCTCGGCAGTTGAGGTAGTTACAAATATATCTTGTGTAGCACACTTCCAGATGAGGGAAGTGATAGGAAGTCATAGCTCAGATTATTTGTGAAAAATTATGAACTTCCAGATCAGAGCTTTCTATTTGTTCTTAAACTTCAACCCAGAACTGCCTCTCTCTCTGGATCACGTTTCTATTTGTTTTTCTTGTTAGTAACTGGTGCATACTTATAGGCTGACTTTAGTGTTCAGTAAGAACAACACGTTTATGCTTTTCACCAGAAAAAAAAAAAAAATCCATTCACAAAGACTCAGTTTAACCAATCTGATTGATAGCTGTGAAGCATTTCAATAATTTTAAGACTGCCTCATACTGCTAGCCACATCCTGAAGCCAAAGCCAATGTTGCTTCCACAGAGGACAGGAGTGTAAGACTGGAGAGCCCTCTGCAATCATTTGCCTTGATTTCCCCAGGCCACAGGACTTGCTTCACAGTTTCAGTTTGAAGGTTCAAACTTTCATGTCCATTTATCTCTAACACTTAAATTTTAACGAGGCTTTACAGCAGATGCCCCCACTCTGAGGATGGGTGGAATCAGAAGGTCTGGGTTGGCGTGGTAAGCTATCCTATAGGGTCTCCATGGATAGCTTTACATTTAAAACAACACAAAAATCACTGGATCTCTCTCACCTGCTCTCTGAGCAAAAAGGATAGTGTCTGATCCTGACATTTGGATAGTTTTATAATGGGCAAAGAAACCTTATGGTAGAGGTTCCACCCTCATGCTCAAATATCTTACATCAAAGGGCACTGCCGGGGGACAGCTAATAGGCCAAGTTCATAAGGCATTTTGTGTTCTTTGCACGCAGAGATCAAGGGCCTCATGCTCCGCAACTCCCTTTGTCCCGTGGCCAAGGCTTTGCTGAGGGAACATAATGCCAGCTATAGCTATTGAGTGTAGTATTTGTCTCAAGAAAATTCCCTTCAGGGGAGTTATTCACTGCAGCACATGGGAACCAGCACTGGGGGAAGACAAAATCTCTCCCATTTATTCTGACTTCAGCCCTGACCATCCACAGTCAAGAATCAAACTTGAGTTGGCAGTTTGGTTGATGACACACAGCTCTAGTCAAAGCACATTGGCTCTCTGCAAGGCTATTAAAAAAAACCCCATATAAACAGAATTAAAAAAAAGCCACCACCATGTCTAACCAGCAAACAAATCAGACAGGATTTGGGTTTCCTCACCAGTGCACAGATATCTATCTGTATAAAATACCAACTTCTCAGCTATTTGACCATCCAGGGTTTTTTATTTCAGTGAAGAGAAAAGATTCAGGATATTTTGAAGTCTCCCGGTGAGTTTCTGTAAGAAGTGAGACATCCTGCCTGCTTTATATTTCTGTTTCCCTTTGTTTGCTTCAGGTCCCACAGATTAGCATTGCCAGTAGATTATTTGCAACGCTGACTAAAGATAATCACTGTAGGGACAGAGAGAGAAAAAGAATCCTCTGCAGCTGCCAACCGCCATACCATAACCACTCTGGAGTTATTACAACTTTCAGCATAAGCAGAGTGCAGCATGCTTGTTCTAACAGACCATGTTCACGGGTAATTATTTATAAAATATGTGGTAGCTCAAACTGGGGACTGAAGACTCCACCATTTGTTGACTGTTATTGAAAATTATCTTACCAATTCTTAAGTCTTATGCATTTGAGCAGAGACAAACATTACTACAGGACTTATTCCAATGAACTTATTTATGCCACTGTCTTATTTTATGGTCATTAACTTTCATAAAATTAATACATATACAATTTTAATCTGTGGAATCCAGGCTCATAAATCCAATGGGATCCACTCATTGAGAGCAAAGAGGAAGTTTAAAATTTACATTAATAAGCAGATGATGAAGCAGCAGCACTCCAGGCCCCAACCATGCTATGTGGGAAGAAATATGGAAATCCACTGTTCTCTTCTTTGGACTGCCTCTAAACGTCTCTGTCTTCTTCTGTTCAGTAACCTTTCCATCAATGTTTACTTCCAAGTGAAATAGATGTAAGTATACCTCCTATTAAAACGAGGCAGGAGTAAGACTGATAAAAAATTCACTTTTTTTTTTTTTTTTTTTTTGGTCTTTTCAGGTCACCCGTCAAAGCAACAAAGTAACTCTGTGAAAATTTAATTTACTTTAAGACTTAAAATCAGTGAGTGGACTTATTTACAAGGAACATGCAAAGTCCTGTTTCCCTGCATGCTAAAGGAACTTGGTGGCAGCAGCCAGGTTCTTTGCACTAATCTTCTTCCTGAGAGTTACCCATTATCCACAGAGGTTCTCTCTCTTTCTTTTGGAAAGTTAATTCCAATCAAGGAATACCACAATTTTGAAGTGAAATAACTATTTTGGATGAATGCTATAGAAACTGTTGTTCTAGAGCAAAAATGCCTTTGGAAATACATTAAGCTAATCCACAATAAAAAAACACTCAATCTGGAATATGTTTATAAGACAAATTAATCAGAAATAGTTTTAGTGGGATGGCCATTCCAGAATAACTCTTTGAACTCCTGCTACAGCTGTAATTACTTTTCCACTCCCTCTCTCTTTTTTCTGCTGCTCTGTCTCCTTCAAGCATACACAATACGTGCATAAACAGCACCCAACAAATCCTTTCCACCAACATGCCCCGATTTTCGTGTGGTGATGTGTGTTAGGTAGGGGGATCAACTACTACTTCATACAGGACTTTAACTGTTTCTGACAACCTTCTTAACGGGCAATGCCATCCAGCCCAGCAGGTTTTCACTGGAGCCCCAGCAGTAGCAGTGTCCCAGCTTTAAAAGAAGGAAACAGAGATATCGGAAACTCAATTTAGATAAAGTGACACAACAAATTGACGTCAAAGAGAATTAGCACCTTCGTATCTTGGTTCCTCGGTAAATACTTTAAATCAACAAGTTACTTGCCTTAATTCCCATCCCTCTGAAGATATGAATTCATTTTTGCTTTCAAATCAACTTTGATGTGAGATGTTGAAGCACCTGGAAATAATTCATGATGAAATTAATTTAACACGGTGTAAATCCTGAATAGTAGCGTATGTACGTACCAGAATGCAGAATGAGGACCCTAGCATTAATCTGCTAGTATCTGAAAGCACCAGTAACACCAAATCCTAGCTCAGCACATCTTAAAGTCGGACACATCCAGCTGGGCAGACAGCACACAGAACTTCCATACAACCAGCCTTAGAAGAGTTGAGAGCTGAAGCCATGGAGCCAGGTCATCTTGTAGAGGCTGGAGAGAAAAATGCTGCCCAGAGTTGACGATCCAGAACTGTCTGGGGGAAGGCTGGTAACGCTACAGACACACAGATTTCTTCTTGCTTTTTCAATTTCATTCACAAGGTTAAGTATGCTTGTTACTCGTATTTACCATGAGAATATTGTCCAATCACTTGCTACCCAAGTGGTGAAACATTATTCTGTGCATCCAAATTCATTCTTATTAGGAAGAAGCTGGAACAAGTTTCTTATGTAAGGAACTTCCATTGCTACTGTCATTTCACAGGAAATGGGGCAAATTTATTTCTGCTTTTAAAACCAAACAAACAAACAGAAAAAACCCCACAACCCCAGCCTAAAACCAAAGCAATACCAAAATGAAAAATTTGCTGTGAGTCACCTAAAGCGCACCAGGAAATCCCCAGAATTTCTTTGATTAGAGAGTATAATCATGGATTTGCATACAGACACAAAAAGGGACCCGAGCTAGGAAGAAACACTCACTCTTTCACTTGAATGAATACCAACTATTGATGCATGTCATATGAGCTGTGAGATGCAAATGGATCTCAAAAGACTGTAGGCCCATCTGCAAGTTATTTACCCTGCGGAGAGAGTGACTTGCAGTAGCATTTGTTCTTCTGCTGGGCAGAAGAACAACTCACAGTACAACCATGTAATAACCTGTGTTATAATCCTTCAAAACAAAACCAGAAAACCCACCAAACTAGGACTTGCAATGAAAATGCTTTAATCTCACCTGTGCATGCCAGAGCAGGCTGGAACGCAGACGGGACACTGCTGAGTTACAACATGGTGCCACGGTGGGGTAGGGCTTGCTGCTCGGAGGAACTCTGAGTGCTCCGGCTGCTTTCACATTGCAAATTCATCACCAGGGCCTAAGGAAAGTGCTGGACAATGGGATGGTAATTTACATCCTGACATGCTGCAGCCAAGCAAGGGACTAGCAGGGCAGTGAAAGCAACCAGAGGGAAATGTTGCTCAAGGATGACTTGGAGATGTTAAGACTTGAAAGTCCAGAGGGAGCCTCGTCACTGAGCCGCTGTCTGCACAGGGAACCGGAGGAGAAACCCAGAAAGCCTGGGAATTAAGTTACAGGGATAAGGCAGAAAACCGAAGCAAGCTGCCTGCAACAGAACTTGGTCAGACCTTAAAGTTAAAGCTCAGATGAAGCTAAGTCTTAGCGTTAGACTAAGATTTACACTTCTTTTTCTCCCATGTTTCTGAGTCTACAGAAAACTTACCCCATTGCACTGTGTTATTTCTTTATAAAGTGATTAATACAGCTTAGCTTGTCTGAAGGCAGGGAAGAAGACCAGTCTAGTTAATTCAAACAACAGTGGAGGCTCGTGCAAGACCACATCACATCAGCATTTCACTGTTCGACGCTCTCATAAAACACGGGAAAGTCGTGTTGACTTTAACAGCCACATGCGTTTATCTTGGTCATAGCTGTGTCAGGTTGCTACATGCCACAGGAGAGTGAGGTAGAAGGCAACGTGATGCTTGGTGTCACATTGTACTGCAGTTCAAAGGGAGTCAGCTTCTGTATAGGAGAAAGCAATTAGCTGGGAACAATGGCAGCCTGGGGTGGGAGCGCTGGGCTGGATCCAGCCATGGCTAGGAGGGCTGACTGAGTAGGCTAATGCTTGGCTAGCTAGGACAGGATGAATAAAGTGCCTTATTTCATACTTTTGCCTCTCACAGTGTCTAAATGATATGTCTCCTCATTTAAGTTTTCTGATTAAACACAGTTAAAATTAGAAAAAAAATTGAAACACCTACCAGAAGAAACCACAGTGAACGAATCAGAGTTCCTAGAGAATATTCCCAGGCACCAATATAACTGGATGCAAAGGCAACTGCAAGAGCAGTAATCTCAAAATAGCAATGTTTTACAGGACATGATGCACTAGAGCTCACTTACACTGCCGACACCTCTCACTAAAGCACAGCTGCTGGGGTTACAGTAGAAATTTACTTACAGCAACATAAGGTCTTACCGTGGACTAAGTGTGTATGTACGTATTTAACCAATTCCTGTAACCTGTGTTGAACGCTGTGTTGTCCTGATGAGCTGGAGTGCTATCCTACCTGAACTAACCAGCGCAGAGCCGGTCAAGGTATGCCTGACATACTTAACTGCCAGACTTTACATCTGCTGACTTACCAGAATACTAGTCTTTTTATTTCTTTTGCCTGCTCAGACATGTTATAAGTGACTTGCTGCATTTCATACCACTTCAGATGGGGCTGTAACAGCAAAAGAAGGAACTTAGTAATACCTGGGACCAAAGACTGCTCTGTAATCTCAGTGCAATGCTCCTGATTTGATATATTATCTTAAAAGATCGTTCACAGTGGAGAAATCAGAGATTAAGTTATTTCCCTTTTCTTTCCATTTCTAAAGAGCTTCATGTGACTTCATCCCACAATGACAGTCTGTACTTACTAACTGTCACCTCAAAGTACGTCATTATCTACAAGATGGATTCAGTGTGACAGTGAGGGAGGCATCGCTAACCTTATTTTACAAAAAGGGAAAACCAGGCAGAGAGTCATGAGGTCTATTCCCCAAGGCCATCTACTGAAATCAGTGACCATTCTCCTGGCAAGAGTGGAGCTCCAAGCACATGCTGAGTCCCAAGGACAATAAAGGAAAAGACGTGCTGCCAACCCTCCACGCAAACTGGATGACTCCCTTAAAAAACATGTTGTGAGAAAACCTCACCACCACGCATTACCCCTGCAGGTGGCCCCACTGCAGATGTTTGCAGCAGGCAGAACCGCCGCTCTCGGATGGAGGTCGGTGCTGGTGCTGGGCTCCTGAGCACCAGCAGGCCTTGCAGCACAAGGCTCACTTTGAAGCATGGATGAAATACAAGCCATGATTGTTCCTGTGGCACTGAGTGGCAAACCTCACTCCAATGGCCAGAAACAAGACGTTAAAGCACAAATTTCAAAACCTGTTGCCTCCAACGTGTGGCCCTTCAAGCTGTGGTATTATTAGGGGGCTGTGAAACACTTGTCAAGGATTAGTCTTTGTTAGAGAAGCTCGCAAGCAACATTTATAGGAAACAGTTGCTGTAAACTTTACAATTCCAGCTGTACACAGAAGTTATATGTATAAACATATAAACGGCAGCTCCAAAACAAATTCATTTTGACTGGAGGAGGTTGGGCACCTCCAGCGGCAGATCTGAGGAAACCTCTGTAACGGCAGATGCTTCCGCTACACAGGCAGGAGCTGGAAGAAGGCATTCGTCCATGAGCCATGCCCAAGCCCCTCCCGATCCAAGCCAAACAGAAGTACACCAGATCTCAGTAGATGAGTGTCCAGAGAGGATTGGTGCTGTATTGGTTTAAAATCACTTCTTCAGCTACACTGGTGCAAAGCTGTTTGCAGGTCAAGCCTTAGAGTATTTCTGAAGTGCAGTTTCACCTGGAGAGCCAGGACATTGGGATTTACAGCACCATTCTCCTCTCACTTGGAAGATGGTACTCCTAATCCCTGATGCTCTGCTGCCTTATTCCTGATATCAGGGCTGCCAAAGAGCCCTCAGGGTACAGCCTGCAACCATACCTCCACACCAGCTCCCCCAACTGCACCCAGGTCTTTTCAAGCTCCTTTAGACCCCCACAACTTCTGTTCTTAGCAGGCACAGCCTTGACAGGAGCATACCTCTTCATAGTGTCAATGAGGAGCAGACTGCCCAGCTCCCGATGGCCAGCTGTTCCTCATCTAAATCTCCATGGGGCTCATATTGCTTCAGAGAGGGGTTGATCTTCACCAGCAGTTTGCAGGGAGGATTGTCAGCTGACAGCCAGTTTTCCAAGGGTGGTTCTCCCAACCCCGGCACAGAGGACATGTCAGGAATGGAAAGACATGTGCATGGAACCGAAGCCTGTTCACATCAGCTGAGGTTTGGACTGTGGAAGTGTGCTGAAGTGGCAAAACATAATCAGCTTCAAGTGTCTGCATGACACCGTGCAGTCAGAAGCTGGCATGGGAGCATCGCTCCTGCTGGACGCTCATCAGTGAGCCACCTCAGGTGCCCCACTGAGGGGTGAGGATCTCTGCAGGCGTGCTTTGCTCCCTCCAGGCAGTTCCCTGGAGAGAAATTAATTCATCCAAAGGCTCCACTCCCAGGATTTCTTCTAATCTCAAACATCTGAATAACTAACTGTGTCAAAGACTTATGTGCAAGACGATCAGCAACACAAGAACTTCTTTCTGATGTCAAGGTCATCTGAAGCTCACAAGTTATGTCTGTTAGCTAGAAAGCTGCTGGTCATGTTTGCATGGAAATAAAAAGAGGCAAGAATGAAGATGCATTCTGGGAAGGATTACTGAACTGGCAGAGAAGAAAGTGCAATTTAGCGGTAAAAATAATGATAACACAACAAGGAGATTCTTGGAGAGGTTCTCCAGTTATGCCGATGGGCACTGGAGAGGAATCAGAGAGACAGATTCCTACAGGAGCAAAGCATGCCGACTGCTAAACACTTTACGTAAATTGATCCTATGGGCACCAACACAGCTACTAAATGCCAAACATTTGCAAAAATGCAAGCTAGAGCTCTCTAAGGCCCACAGGCTGACTACAACCTGTCCAAGACGTACTCAGTGTGCCACATAGCCATTAGCAGACTGGGTTCACAAATGGGACTCGCACTGGTGGTCTCAGCAGAGAAGTGACAGGCTAAGGACACCTGCTCTGTCTGATGTGCTTCAGGAGACCGTTTCCCTGCAGCATCTCCTCACACAGAGGGATATTTACAGCAGCTACCCACATCTCTGTGGGCCTCCCCTGAGGGTGGAGGAGTGAGGCCAGGATCTTCAGTGGAAACGCAAGTGGGACTTTCTGTGGTTAGTGATACTCTTAGTCTGAAAGCAAGCATAAACCTGGACAGGAATCTCCTCTTGGACCACCGGCTATCACCAGCAGCTCTCTGTGCTGTTCTCTTTTCTAGCTCCCAATTCATGGGCTGAATTCACACCCTTACTGGGTCATTTGTTGTCCTTCACACAACGCAGCTCTGAGTCTGGTGGCTCCTCGCTCTAAGGGAGAAGGTCTTTCCTTTTGTCAGCCTCTATACAACCCTTTCCAGGGTTCAAATACACCAGTGTTTTTCCTAAGCTCTAAACAGAAATGAAAATACAGACAAACTGCCATTCGACCAGTTACACAAAACAAAACCTCCTTCAGCGAGGTATGATTTGTGGATTAAAGTTTTTTCCCTTGAGCTCAACGCAGCCTAAAATCTCTTCCTGCAGCTTATCACAATTTAGCTAACCCCAATCCTTAAAAGACTTCTCTATCTCAGCACACCAAGGAGGGTCTTTGTCAGGGACTTTCCAAAAGCCCTCGGCAAACCTGCTGCACACAGGGTACAGTACAGGCTTCTGAATTTCACAAAACGTCTGAGATGCCAGTGTGAGAACTAGGGGGTTGGATGTCAGGAAAAGAACAAGCCTGGGCATTATTTCACTTCAAAACCTTTTGCCAGTCACCTGGAAACTCATCTCGTTGTTCCAAGAGCATGGAAAACAGGGGGCTTCAGTCGGAGCGCACTGCTCCTCACATCCAGGCTTTATGTGGTCCTGGAGAGGTGGCAGTGGCTCACTGGGGTGGACTGGAACTGATTAGTGAAACAAAAATGACAGAAAACAACTCATAAAATCCCTCCTGATTTCCAGCTGCTTCTTCACAGACTACGCTTCTTTCACCCTCTGAGACATGCATGGACATGAGACTAAAACGTGTGCAGTCCAAGGGATTAATCAAAGGATGCCATGAATTTGTTGGGAGAAAGCAGACTACATGCCTGCAGTAACGAAGGACATAAAGAGATCGCTATTAAACACTGTCACAGGCTTCTTTGGTAATTTTTGTCTATTCATAATAGCTCTGTGTTGTAGCCTTCTTAAAAAACCAGAAAGGATTATCATGATGTGATCTTACCAGTTTCACAAACAAGACCACACTTTTGAAAATACCTGAAAGTCTGGATAGGCAAACAGAATATTTTCATTATATTCATCTAAAGAGCAAGATAAACTCCACAACCAGCAGAAAATGCATCCACGTTAACTTACTTGCAATGGAGCTACATCTTGCTAAACAACCCAAAATTAGCTGCTGCGTGGAGCTCGAGCTCTATGAAAATATATCTATGCCTCCTTGAAAAAGTAGCTCATCATATACCAGTACTTACTAGCACACAGAGAGTTAACCTCTGTGCACTGCCCTCTTAAACAGAACTGGTTTTGAGATGTATTTGTTTAAACAAGTTAACAGAAATGTCAGAGGCCATTTCACCAACTACACATGACGACAGCCTTCTTCCTCCTCTATCAGCAGAGAACAATTACACACTGGGAAACAAGGGCTTACTAATGTTGAGTCAGAGCAGGAAAATCTGTCCAGAAAATACATGCAAATGAAAGAAAGAAAAGACAGACTTTGCATTCTGTCTTCCCCCTCTTCCTCCTCTCTTCCCTCAAATAACATGAGCTAGGCAGAGACTGCCTCTCCTACTCCGGCTTGAAGAGCCCCATGGAAGAATTTGGCACATCGACAGCCTCATCTGTTCCCACAACTCCCGCGTGGGTATTGACAGTAAATCGGATGTCTGGATAAATCCTAGCTAAGGTTAACGACTCCTGGTTATCTCAGGGCAGGAAACGGTTTTCCAGGAGTATCAGGAAACAGCACGTCCTTCCAAGGATGGGCCTGTGCATAAAGCACAAGAGCCCTTGGATCTACTCCAAGATGAGAAGCGGACTTTCTATGACCGCACGGACAAACCATGCTGGCATTTCCTTACACCCGCAAGTCTGACCGCAGGGGACGTGGGAGGCTACCTTCCTTCACCTTCGTAAAGGACTCGGGGTCAAAGCGCTCGTTAAGTGTTGGGCATGACAAGGGCCTTCAGAGAATTCAATTTTATTTGGCTGTAAAAGCACTCTCTTGAATGTTTAACTGCAAATACTCACTAATAATAGTGCACACACAGGAACTTACCAGCACCAAAACCGACTGACAAGATTAACTGTGAGCTCTTGCCTGTGCCGCCTGCGTTAGACCTGGCCCAGCCGGCACAGCAGTGCTGTGTGCAAGGCGCTGACTCAAGCTAAATTTAAGGTGAGTCCCAATAAAGGACATGGCAGCAGTCTAATCGCAGCACCAAAAAAGATGTCGATGCTTTTCTCTTGAATGTGGATCATGAAAACAAGTTGTACCTGAATCAGGCACAGCTGACAGCTCTCCCTGGCCAAAGCCCTGCACTCGTGCCTGCAGCACGACACGCGACAGTGCCCTGGTCTAACAGCCTGGGCATTAATTCAGTACAAACAGAAACCATAAGGGAAAACAGGGTTATGCCCTACTTTGGGGTAGATTTCCACTTGTGACCGTGACACAGCACAGGGCTTCAATGCCAGTGCCTTTGCTTTCTCATCCAGGATCCAGAGGGATCCTTTGCCTGTTGGAGAGGCTCTGCAGCATCTCTTCATATTTCAAATGGACAAGCCATTCTGAAAACACCACCAACCTCTCAACCCTCTTTAATTTTTAAGAGCAAGAATTACTCAAAACAAACAAAAGAAACACTACTTCTGAAATTTCTGATTACACGTTTAACTTTTTATTTTCAGGAGAGGATAAAAAACAGGTGAGATGCAATGAGTTATTCTGGTATAGTACCGTTTCATTTCTTTCAAAAGACTTAACCATAAATAACTGAATACTCCCACCTCTTCCAGGAACACCAGTCCTGCTCTGCCTTCCCCTCCCTCAAGCAAAGATGTCATGTGTAGGTCACTCCTAAAGACAGGAGACTTCAGCTATTTCTCATTAAGGAAAGTAGAGGGTTCTACTAAGCCAGAAAAGCTACAGAATTCTAGGAAGTCGCAGTGTCATTTTGCAAACAGACCTGTTTACGCTGTGGCTTTTCTAGAGGCACACTGTAACGCGTAGCCCTGATGTGCACAAACAGCCCTGGATGAGAGCCTGCGGAGGCGGCGCTGGGGGGCCCTCGACGGTTCGGCACTCGGGGCGCAGCCAGGCCTCCTGGAACGGGGGTCCTCTCCTCCCTGCCTGGGTAACACACACGAAAGGCATTCATCAAACTCATACATTTCACTTCGGGTTCTTCCATTGTGCTAAAATGGTCATGCAATAAAACGTTACCGATCTTACCCACTTAATTCTCCCCCGAGGACCCACTCTGCTTTTAATAATCTCTCCCTGGTCTCGCCTACCTCACTGGGCTGTTGTGCCGATTAATTAGTTAATATTTGCAGGGTGCTTTGAAGATGAAGAGTGCTAAGTACTCAGCATTAAGCATGATTATTATAAAAATACTGCAGGCTCTGGCAATGCACTTCAGGCAGGTGAGTATTACATTGAAGTCGCTTCACCCTTTTGCCTCAGAACTACCATCAACCACAGCATGTTTCAGCTACCCAGAAACACAGCATTTTGTCTTATAGCTTAATTATAAAACAACTTCTAGTCAATCCCGCACTGCATGGTGGAGCAGAAAGGCCAGCTGTCTTTCACGTTGCACAAAACCCACCGCTGTGACAGACCAAACAGCAAACTCTGCCTCCTGCAAACAATCTCTATAATGTTCCCAAATGTGGTGATGGTTAGGTGAGGGGACCCCCTGCGGCAAACAGCCAGGCTGCAGTGGGATTGTGGCAGATGATTAAGAGACCAAAAATAGGCAGGAGAAACAAGTTATGGGAAAATTCAAGAACAGAAAGTGCAGTAGCAGCCAGAAGTGAGGGAGAGCAGCCTGACTCGGGGCTCCGGCCGATGAGCTCCAGCAGAGCTGGCTGCAGCCCCGCAAGGACGCGTTACGCTCCTTAGCCACCTCCCTGCTCCCTCCTGGAACATGCCACTCCTGGGTCTGCATCTGGGTCAGCTCAGTTCCCAGCTCAGTATAGTTAGCTGCCACCAAAGACAGGTTTGCACTAAGACGCTGGACCGGGAACTGAAGTCCCCGAGATGATGTCCCCTGCTGCCCCGAGAAGCCCGAGGGATGGCTAGAGGTGACCCTGCGCAGCTGCTGCAGCCGCTTGCTCCGTGAGATGGAGTCAGTGCCTGAGGCCCCGGGAAGCGGTGCTGAGCAGGAGGGGACATGTGCTGGACACTACGCAGCGGGCTGCAGGAGCAAGGAGCCCCGGTGGAGCCAACGGGACTCTCCCTGGCAGCATGAGACCCGGGTGAGGCTGAAGAACACCAATAGCCCTCTGCCTTCCAGATCCATCCCTTTGTATTTTTGGTATATGTAATAGCAAAACACACAGGGATTTCCTCAGTAATCAGGGAAACACATTAAAACATTTTTCTTCTCCCTGCCAGTGCAAGACTATTGCCTGTTAGTGTTTTATATAGTCAAGCGCTCTTTCCTATATATTTTCTTTAAACTTACTCTCCTAAAAATATTTCAGTTGCTATTCTGTATGTACTCCAGAAGGAAACAACCTGCTAATTAAGCTAGTAGATAGGTACACCCATTACTCAATCTATACTAAAATGAGCTAGGAAGCTTTTTTCAGAGCTACAATGCTACCAAAACCCCTGAAGCACTGAGCTGCTTTTCCCCAGCTTGAGCACCAGCCACCTTGCAGCAGAGGCTCGCACTGGAAGCCCACTGAATTAGGACAAGCAAGGGGAAATTTATTAACAAATGAATTCCTGCTATTACAAACCACTTCCACTGCACTACCAGGGCTTTTAAAGGTTCATGGCGGGATAAGCCATCTCCTTTCATTCCCAAGAGTGCAATTGAAGGCTTGATTTCCATGATTGCTGAGCTCTTACTGCAGCTCCCATTAGCTGTGGCAGAAGCTGTGAGTGTTTAGCTCTTCTGAAACACAACGGTTCCATGTGCGGAGGGGGGCTAAGCACCCCCGCTCCGACTGAAGGCTCAAGATGCATCCAGTAAGTTTCCACTCCTGATGCGAGGAGCGAGTGTGAGTACATGCTCGGGGAAGCCTTTTACGCACTGTGTCCATGGGCTTTGAGCACGGGGCTGTCCTACCCATGTTGGGAATAGCTGCACCTGCCAAGAAAGCTTTGACTCCAGCTCTTGCCCTGGTACCTGCAGTCAAAGGCAGCCAGGAGTGGGGAGAACGTGCCAGGTCTGCTGTACTTCGGGGGTACTGATCACAGCCTTAGCCTGCACCAATCCAGAAGATGACCAGAGCAACAAGCTGATGTGCTCATGAAAGGCTGGACCTCCTGAAGCTCTACAGTAGCAGCCATTTCAGCCTTAAATTTAATTGGCAAGAAGAAGATTTGATAGACATCTGCCCTCAGTTAAAAAGTGCTTTAGAGAGACTGCAGATTCTTCAAAGTAATTCTCCCGCATCACCTACAGTTCCTCCTTCTTATCTAAATGCAACATTAGCAACCCAGCTATTGATGCTCCCCAGGGATTTAAATATTCACAAGAAATCACTGTTTGCTGCAGCCGGCAGACAGTGCTGGGTAAGGTCTGCTGGCATCAGACTCCAGGCTGCTTTATGGCTTGACATTAGAAGGAAATCACATGAAAATCAGTCTTCTTGTACATGATCAGATAAATGCAGTCGTCAAGCTCAAAGTTGAAAGCTCTTCAGTGAAGAAGGGGTAGTGGTTTGTTTTTTTTTCCAAATGCTGATATGAACTATTAAGTCAAAACCAAATCATGAAGCACTTATTCAATAGTGTCTGCCAGACTCATACAGGCTTCTGTGGGAGGTCTGTTTAAACAAGGCTATTTTCAGCTATCCACCTGGAAAAAAAAAAAGGGAAATAAAGAGGATTTTGTTTCAGTATAATCTAGTCCCACCACGTGATGCTGACTGATCTGTGATAAAATTTCCAGAGCTCAGCAGGTCACTCAGGGGAGTGACTGCAGCCGCCCATTCAACACAACAATACACAACCACAGGATAAAGAGCCGAATCAGAGGTCAAAGGCAAAAGAGTGTAGGAAGTTAGGTGTGAAGATGAATGATGAAACTAATGATAAAACTTGAGTCAAACATGATTTGGCACATTTCTCACAGTAGAGAAATGAAATCCTCTTTCTGGGTGAGAGCAAGTCGGTTGGTCACAGTTACAAGGTACTTCTCCGTCACGCTGACAATCACAGGTCTATGCATATTCAGATACACTGGGACAACTGGTTGAAGACCCCAGGAATCCCAGGCCAGAACACAGCTCACAGCACACTTTGTCACTTACTTCTTCCACATCATTGCTACTACATTCAGCTTAGAGAAAAGGAAAGAGATTTTATTCCTTCTCTTTCAGAGCTCCTATTGTCACAGAGAAGCTGCAAATCAAGAGCAGAATGATGACATAAATTCAAGCAGAACCGATTCTTTGCTGTTCATGTAGCCCAAACACCGATGACACAGGAGAAAGTTTCAGCTTGCTGTTGATACTCAAAAGCCAAAGTCCCCACAACCCAGACCTTTTGGCTGTCAGATGTTTCAGAATGACATACTAAGTATAGTCATGACCCTAAATATACCCCAAGTACTGTCTGCATAGAGTAAAACACTATGCGTGGACCAGCTAGATAGATTTATTTCAGTATGGGTGTCATGTGTAGGATAGACAGACAATACATGCTTACCCAAAACTGCTACACTGCTATAAAGACTGCTGTACTGCAGAAACTCAATTTCAGAGTTGGCTACAGAGAAATAGGAATTAAAGCAGCAAGGTTGCTAAGGTCTAACATGCCATTAAGGAGATAACATGCCATTGAGGAGATAACATGGGCTCAAGTTACCAGACAGGAAAGAGGATGGATCAAGAGTCCCTGCATGTACGCTGGCTTCCCCCTCGGAAAATAAAGCAAGCATCGTTTCGCACAACTCCCTCCTGACTCTTCTGGAGAGCTCTTCCCAATACGCAAGCAGAAAGGCTCGTGCAGCCGCGGGCAGGAGGCACACCCCCACATTCCTAACCCGGGGAGCCAGCCTCCCTTCCTCCGCGGGGGGATCATCCGACCAAATTAAAAACGAAACATTTCCCAGCAAGACTTTCACATACCAGGAACTTCTTGGTCAAAGGAGCAGCACATTAACCTCGAAGATTTTCCCACAGAAGCTGGGATCGTGGGTTTATGAAAGTTAGCTCCTTTTACTTTCTGTGCAAGCCGTTTTTAATTCTTGCAAACTCTACCCACTTTATTACTGAAATTGGAGCAGCCTGTTCCAGGAGAAGCACATACTCAGC
>NW_009191224.1:0-7953 GCF_000690835.1 Fulmarus glacialis | reverse complement strand
GAAAGAGCAAAACCAAATCAAAGAAACTCATTTACTACAGAACGTTGCACTTTGTGTACAGGTATTAAGCACCTTGGAAGATGTCTAAGTAAAGTGGTGTGGAAAACTGACAATTGAAAAATAACATAATGATTTTCCTATTTTTGTCTGAATCCTCAAACTCTTGTGCACTGTTCTATTTTCTAATGTAAGGAAAAAGAAATTAAAAAAAACCCCACCACAAACGACCCAAAAGAGCCGATGGCCTCGGCTTCTTCACAGAAATCTGCAACAAAATGCTCTGATCAGCCTGTACAAATGCCGCACTAGTTACTGCCATGACTTGCACATACAAGGACTTTAAACCTGATTACTGCTGTAATGATGAATCATTGCATAACTGAAGCATCCAAAGTATCGTTTGCAAAGGGATCACCCTCTACCAGTTTTTCAGTTCCCTGATAATTTTTTCACTGCTGCAACTCTAGTCCCTAGAGAACGACCATAAACACCCCTAAGGTAATGACCTAGCTAAACACGACTGTATTTATAGTGCTATTATTTCCCCTTTGGTACATGTCAGAGCACAGAGAGAGCAATCAGACCCCTTGAGGATTATATCCTAACATATCTACTATAAATATTTATCTGACTGACTTAATTTTAGCTTTACCTAGGTCTTTCAGGGACACACAGTGGGCCTTAGCTTGGGAAACCAGAGAAGCAACACAACGTGACCTTCTCATGTTCAAGCCAGTTTCCCCTTACTATTGCTGGGTTAAGTTACCTGTGCATAACCTATCTGGTATGGCCTCGCAGCGTCACTGCTTTTCGCAGAATGAATGCCAGGACTCGCCGTCCTTGGTGGATGCTGCATTTATTGCTGAAGTTGACGATGGAGAAGGTAGCAGATTCCATCTTATTTTCATGCCACCTAAGACCCTTTCCCATGAAAAGCCTGGCACTGCCCAGATTAGTATCACTCCAGAGAGGTAACTCCTCTCTGCCTAGCACAATACATTCTCATGAGACACAGATGTTCATTCAGCTACTAAAATAAAAGAAAAATAAAATCCTGGTCAGAGTAACATCTCGGAAGTAAATTGCAAGTCAGAACAACAACATACCTTCTGGAGCGTGAGCTTTGACTTTGGATGTCTACAGTGATGTCTGTCTATGTACTTCACACCTCATCCTGTAAACTTCAGTCTTGCAAGCAGCTCCCTTCTCAGGCACGGTTTCTCAACAGACACCGAATCCCACTTACCAGCCTCCACACCAGCTCGCCTGGCACATCAGCACAGCGGGAAGGCGGCCCAGGTTCCTAGCACCGTCCTTCCTCAAAGAGCCCCAGGGGCAGCAGCTATTCTAACCACCACGGCACATCAATTATTGGCACGGCGTGCTGCTCCGCTCCTAGCGTCGTGCTTTGTCCCAAGCGTTTGATTTCAGGCAGCCTTTGGGACTGAGAGAGCCACGCTAACGTGAAGACTGCGGGAGAAGCCAGCAGAACCGGAGGAGAATCACTGCTGCGACTACTGCCCTCACTCCACACACACTGCTGCCTTCGGAGAGGGAGACCTGGCACTGCAGGGTGGGACAAGACTGCATTGCGAAGGCGGAAAGTTCAACAGCAGTTCCAAAACATCCACCTGAGGAAGCAGGGCATCAGCTCCCCGATGAATTACCGTGGTGCTCCTCTAAGCTTACCTGCCATTCATCAGTCTCAAGGATAGACTAGTATCATAGCTGGCTTTTAGAGGGGTTTTCCCAACTGTAGCATGACCAACATAGTTAGTACCACTGCCCTGAGGATGCTGAGGTAGTCCAGCATGGTCTCCTCCGCTATTAACAACAAATTGACCCTAACAATTAAGTGGAATGCTTGCCACGCGACAGATATTTAAGCATCGCTTCACTGGCAGGAGGAAAGATCAAGAAGAATCATGAAAACTGCGAAAGCAAGCAATATTTAAACAACCTCAAATCTGCTTCCATCTAGCACTGCAGAACTACCACAAGGCTGGAGGAAAAAACAAAAAAACCAAACGAACTGAATCGCTCAGATTTGGCCATTACAGGCAATTCGTCTCAGCAGAAAATGTAAACACATGAAGGAGCCTTTGCCAAAAATACAGTGCCTCCTTTCCTCCTCTCCCCGGTTTCAGGGTGGAGACAGATTCCTCAGACACACTTGCAAGGCCAGTAACCCTCTCTACTGCTTTACAATGTTATCAGATGCTGAGGGACGATACAGTTCACAGATGAAGGAGTTTAGTTCAAGAACAAATTTTCCTCTCTTTAAAAGGATTTTTTAAAAAATAAACTCTGATTATATCAGTACTCCCACTTACACTGTGGCCCCACATTAGGTCTATCAGCAAAGTGGTGTGAAGGAAAGTCCAGGCCGTTAGAGCAGGGATAGTTTTGTCAAGTGACTTTGGTTTGTTTTGTCAAAAGGTTTTGTTGCTAAAGAAAACAGGGCGCTGAGCTACACCTTGAGTCACATTTTGATGCATGAAATACTCTCACAGACTGCAGTTCCCCCTTGCTCTCCCTACACAGGCCAATGTATTAAGAGCAGGCTGAATCCCACCCCACCAAGAGCCAAGAGGCATGTGACGGGTGGTGGTTACAGGCACTCAGGTAACATTAGGAGACATTTAGCTCTTAGCTTGTGACTTCTAAATCCTTCCTTCTCCAAACAATTTGCTGACTTCTCGGTGCACAAGATGGTATGAGCAGCACAAACTGTCACAGAAAGTCTCACTGTGAGGTCCACCTACCATGAGGTCCACCTAACCTAGGGATGATCAATCACCAAGAAGATGAAAATCCTGCCTGGTTCTGCAGCAAGGTGGAGTTCACCCCACTTGGGCAGCAGAAGCGGCTGACATCTCCTTCTCACCTCACACCAGGCTGCCCCTTGGGCTGTCAGCGACAGAACTTTTTATGGGGCTTCACTAACTGAGGAGCAAATCTAGGTCTTAAAATTAATAATATTAAAAGCAAGAAAGATAAAATCAGTTTTGTGTTTGCTTTAAATGCAGACCTGTTCGGCGTAGTCCCACGCGCAGTTGCGTCACCACGAGGGGAGGTTCACTCAGTTCCAGAAGCCGGGACGAGAAGCCAAGGGTGGAGTGTGGAGTATTGCCACCAAAGTGCCCGCACCATGAAACTACACCCACACCAGCCCACTGCAAGAACAGCCCTGTCCTTCACCCCACAACTTCCCACTGAACCACCACGATGGCAGCAGCAGTACTGACAGAGCTGAGGAGCAGGCTGCTTTGCAGGTCCCCAGCTGAACAAGTCTCCTGAGAGCCCTCCCAAGCCGGGCAGCGAAGCAGAGCCTTCAGACCACAACGCATCCCGGACCCCTTCAAGGGAAGCCTCCTCTTCCCTCTTCTTCCATGTGACATAGGTGGCCATGGAAAGGAACAGCATTATGGGAGGTGATCCAGTCGATGGTGCCTCCTAATCTCCACATACCACGGTCAGCATCTTGGAGCACGGTCAGGATCACAGCTTCACGTCCTCTGCTCGCCACAACCTTTCTTCATGGATCTAAGGGGACCCCACATCTCCTTAATGACTGTTTCAAAAAAGGTGCAAGCATTGATGTATCTAAAATGCCGCAGAAACCAACATTTCACCATCCCGAGGAGAAGCTGGGTTAAAATTCTGCAGAGGCTGCTCAGAGAAGCTGTAGTGCTTGAGGGACAAGGTGGTGCACAACAGGCAAGGACGGGTGTGGGGGCTGTGGGATGCCTGTGGAGAACAGCCTGCCTTCCAGCCCCTGGCTTGTGAGAAAACCACACCTGCAATGCAAATTGACCGGGCACAGGCAAGTTATCACCCTAGACAGATTTGCAGGCCTGATCCTCTTTCGCTTCTGAAAGAGAAACTGGGATTTTCACTATAGACGTTCATGCAGTAAAAGCGCTGCCCAGCAGCCAACTACTAGGAGGAGTAAGCCAACTATTTCAACTGCAATTCAACAAAGGTTTCTCTGGAAAAAAATCCAAAGTCTTGGGGGTTTCCCTGCTACTCCCAACGTACCCATCCCTGTTATTGCCTACCTTTACCAAGATCAACACCCAAGCCACCCACCAGCATCAGAAGGTGTTTTGATGTTGCATATCCCCACCAAGCCGACTCCAGCCCTGGGGAAGGGAAAGGCTGCTCCCGTGGGGAGACCGTGGCAAATCAGGCAGGTGACAGGGACAACCGCAGGTGGAAGATAACGAAAGATCTTTCTTAAGTGCAGTTTTACACAGTGCCCTCAGTATTTGATATATAATCCATTTATCAGTATCATAGAAGGTTTATACTCGTATAATTCACCTAAGCGTTAAGTGAAGAACTTACCTGGCCCAGAAAAGAAAAAAAAAAAGCAAACCCCACAAGCCCTGGCACAGGTATAAATGTGCCACATCAGACAGCAGACAAACTTCCTGCAGAAAAACATGAGACACAGTACCTTTTCACCCAACCAAAAAGAGCTGCCACACACGTTTGAACCTAAATTTCCTGATTTCTACAGCTGCTGTGGCAGGGGGCAAGAATGAATTACTGGAGTGCATGAGAACTTATGAAACTGGTTTCTTACTGGCAAAGCTGTGTGCAACCCTACTCTGCAACAAGCCAGACTCCCACTCCCCGAACAACCAGTGGGCCCGCTGGCTTCTGCTGGAGGTTACCTACCATAGCCGCTCCCGTGGCTCCGCCAGCCCCAGAGGTTGTGCAAGCCCAGCTGCGGGCACAGCCAGCCGGGTCACCTGGAGTCACCGCCCAGTACGCGTTCAATGATCCCTTCTACTGGCACAACTGCGGCAGTGTCCGACCGGTGGGCAAAAATGAACGGTAACATCTTTAACATGCACAGTTAGCGGCTCTCAGGGGCTCTCTATGGCTTCGCTAACTGGAGGGCTCCAACGGGGAATTGTTTTAAGAGGACTTCAAGCCTTTACCAGACCTTCCAGGCTCTCGCGTCCCCACCTGTACCGCCCGTGAGGAGCTCGGGAAGCCTTTGTACCTGCACCAAAGGTGAGTGAAGCAGAAAAGCCCCCTCAGCAAGCTTCTGCACAGGAGCACACCAACCTCCAAGTGGTCAAACACATTATGTGATAAGAAACAGCAACAGTCACTGAATAATTTATGTGATAAACTATTTCTGGAGCATTTGATCGGCTCTGCTGGCTATCAGTATTTTTGCTGAATCAACAGCCCCCATCAGAGCATATGCTCTAGCGAAAACAAGCAGCACTGTGACAGGTTAGGAAAGACTTTACTAAATTAAATGCACACCCCGCTTGCTCTGCTGAGCCATAATGCAGTACATACATGGAAATCTAGGCAGCTAAATGCATACGCTTCCTGAAGTGGCTGTCTGAGCATACACAATCTGTCCCTTCAAGGTTTTTCCATTAACATACCCACGTGTAGAGCTATAAATCAAAATGAAAGAGAACAGAACAGGCCAGCAGAAGAGCAAGAGAAAGAAAACACACTGCAGGCCGTTCTGCAAAAGGCAGTGATTAACTATTATCAGTTAAATCGCAGCTAGAGTGATTCTGCACCTCAGCGGCCTGCAACAGGGGGCTGGGGAAGTAGAAGCAGGTTGGTGAGAAACAAGGGGTTCAGCGGCTCTTGAAAACAGAAACAAACATGACAACTTTTTTTTGAAGAGATTAAAACCACTGCTGAACACACACTTTGATTCAGAATTCACCGCAAGCAGAAAGAAGACAACAGTTTGTATCTTCTGTCGAGAAGTCAGAGGACCCAGAGCAAAGGAGGGGAAGGCAGCGGTGAAGCGCGGGAGGTGCCCTGGCAAGGGGCCGCCTGCACCGCTGCCCCGGCACCTTCCTGAGGCCGCTCGGAGAGCTGGTCTGAGGCCCACATCCAGCACAGGAAAGGAATTTATGCAACCTATCCCTCCACTTCAGAAAGTGGCTCCTGGGATTTGCTGGGGGGGAAATTACCAGGTTTTTATTACAAATATTCCTCAGGGCCATCCTTCACTCCTACAACATCTTAAATCCTTCCTTGCCGTGACCTTTCTCCAAATGGCAGCTGTGAACCGCTGCTCTTGTTGTACAGACTTGGTGGATTTTCAGAAAGAGAAAGCTGCCACAAGGCATTGCTGTTGAACAGATGATAATTTGATCAGCACTGGGATTACGAGACTTCTTTTGCTAGTGGAAGAGCATGCATGGTATGCAAGCCGCCATACTTGCACCACAGATGGAAACACATCTGTGGGATCACCTGGGTAGATCTGGCAGCAAAATCACTGCTTCACTCGTTTTCCCAAAGGTGCATGGCTTTGGACAAGAGGAATCCCAGCATATGCTGGGATCTTCAGCTCAAAATACGAATTCCCTTCATATTCAGTACTAATGATACATAAACTCCCAACTACCAGCTGCATGCAGAAGGCAATCTCATTTTCTATCCTTGATCATGCTGAGATGCCAGTGGGGTTCACCAGAACGCCCCGGACCAGCAAATTATTTTGGTGAGGTGAATCAGTTCACCGGGCAGCGCAGAGCGCGCCAGGGCGCATGACGAGGCGGGAGAGCTGCCAGCTGCCCTTCAGCTGCCGGAGCAGCTCCTGTCTGCACTAACACACCGGCACAACACCCACTCGCTATCTGGCAACAGCAGATTTTACACTGCTCAGCATTGCTGTTAAATACAGGAACCATTTTAGAGCACAACAACAAAGTCACACATAACAGGTTTAACCAAAGCTGCGTATTTTCCTGCTATGGAAACCGGTCACAAGAACCAAAAAGCTGCCCAAAGACAAGAATTTCGTGCGCTGCTCTCTCCTAATCTGCCCTGCTGCCTTCTGAAACTCTAACACTGACGAACGGTGACACGGACTAGTTACAGCCGGCCCAAAGCAGCAATCTAAGCTTTTCACATCAAAGCTCTGCCAATGCGTTATCAAGGGTCACACCAAAGCGCAAAGATATTTCACCCGCCACCTCCAAACGACCTCGTGCAATGTGCAGCCTTGCTTCATCTTCACAGAATGGACTCCCCACATACAGACAGACAACAGACCTTTAAGTTGTAAGGCCTTAAGACCTTACGGTTTTTTCCAGAAGCAGGAATAATCCAGAAGTCCAAGTAAATGGGAGCTGGCAAGAACTCAGCGGTCCACAACTGAACGCGAGAGACAGCACCACATTTAGAAAAAACACTCAAAAAGTAGCAATGAAAATTGCACCTTGTCCTTGCCTACTAAGACTAGAAAATGTACTGACTGAAGCTGCAGCAAAAGGTGAGCTGAGACTCAGAAAACCTTCAGAACACTGGAGACAGCTAAGCAGCACAATCATCACTGGGAATTTACAGGCTAAAATCTGTCAGGAAGGCTTACATCAAGTTTTCCTGTCTCAGAGCATGGAGGTGGGCTAGATAACCTCTCAAAGGTCCATGTCCAAGCCTGTTTTTCCTATGAACCTAAAACCACTGGTGTTTCACGCCAAGCAACCCAAGAACCAAAGCTCTCAGTATTCCGTACTGCAAAAGTTTGGCTTCAGATATTTACTACTCTACACACCTCAGCAAACACTTTCCTGCTTTCTAAACATTTATGTAAACTCTTTATAGGATTTGTAAGCTATGCTCCCGTCCATCTAACAGCAGGCCCTCCAGCTGGTCCTGCCGTGTCACGGCCCTGATCTCACAACCCGAGCCTCGGGGGGAGGCTTCAGGCACAACCCCCCAACAGCCTCCGCAGCTCACAGGATCCTTCCCGTAAATTGACTATTCTGGAGCAGAATAAAATTGCACCTTATCTGAAAAACACTTGACAGTCCATAACTTATGCAACAGACAAACATTTCACATGTAGAAAAGTACAGCCCTGCCTCGCAAGAGCAGAAACGCACCGGGAAAGCTCAGCCACCGAGATGGAACGATAAACAAAAAAAACCCAACAAAACCAACCAACCA
>NW_009191223.1:4021-4896 GCF_000690835.1 Fulmarus glacialis | reverse complement strand
TTTCTAAAATGCATTTTAATTAGCCAAGGTGCAGAAATGCAGAGGTCATATTTACACCTCCCCCGGTTCTGTTCCAGACCTGTTGTTCCTGCTAATTGTGTGTACACACAGAGATCGGTCCAATGGGTGGCATTTGGCATCCTGAAGATTTTTAACTTAGAAAATGGAAAAAAAATAAAATGATGACAAGCTTATTTATTTGTGCAGCCAATGCTGCCAATTGCTGTATTTTAGTGGCATTTTTTGCCATTTACTGAAGTCAGTTGGAACAGGAAGAAAAAATCCAACGTTTGTGACATCTCAGGCAGCTTGGAAGGGCTCCTTCGAATGCAGCAAAACTCAGCAGGCTTGACATTTGAAACTCACTTATTTCACTGCCAGGCAAAACCTTATGCCTTTATACTGTATTTTTCCTGCTGTTCCTCAGCGCAGGAATTCCTACTTTTTCTGGTTTCATACCATTATGAACAGACCAGCTCAGGAAAAAAAAGTAATCTCTGCTGTAATAATAAAATTGGCTTTGAAATACCAGAAATCTGGCTTGTCTGTGTGGCTCCAGGCTCAGGGGGAGCTCTTGGATACCCACACGCCTGCTTTGTTCCTTGCCCGTATTCACCAGCAATGGGGGTGTGTGCAGTCATTATATCACTGTTCTGAACACCTAAAACACATGAAATGTGAAATTTTAAAAGATTGTTTGATGTTTGGCTTTTTAGAATTAATTCATGTACTAAATAATAATCTCTGAAGTGCTGCCATATGTATGCATGGAAAATCTTTCCCCTGGCGTGACAAGAAGCTGTACTTTAAACGCTCACGGACTTGTGCGCTGCTGCTATCCAAAATCTTCCATCCAAGGGAACCGGGCTTTATTT
>NW_009191223.1:3419-3631 GCF_000690835.1 Fulmarus glacialis | reverse complement strand
CCGCGTCCCTCTGTCCCCGCTCCGCTTCATCCTTTCCCTTCCTTTGCTTTCCGCCCACGGCATTGCCTCCCCCTGCCCCTTCTCCTGTGCTCTTTGCTACCCCGGTAATAAAGCAAGAGACGAAACGAGCAGCAACCCATCCCAAAACACTGCCTGTAAACAGAGAGACACCAAAACAGGGGGGCTCCTGCGGACCCCCAGCACCGCTCCCC
>NW_009191223.1:2041-2865 GCF_000690835.1 Fulmarus glacialis | reverse complement strand
GATGAGCCAGCAGCCCGGTGCCCGAGGAGCAGGACCGGGGCTGAGCTGGCTTTCCGCTGGGAGACCCAGGTCTTTGGGAAAGGCCCGGATCCCCAGGGATGGGCGATGCGGCGGGAGGGAGCAGGGAGCGGGGAGCAGCCGGGGCCCAGCACAGGCTGGGAAGAGGCCGGGTCGGGGGGGGCTGGGGGCGGGGGGGGCTGGGGGGTAGAGCAGCTCCGGGCAGCTCCTTGGGAAGCCACCGGGTGGGAGCTGGAGGCTAATTAGCCCTCATTAGCAATCGACTACCAGGTGCATTGAGTGACACAAAAGGAAGGTGCAGGCGGTGCTGATGTGAGTGTTTCTGGGTCATTTCCAGGAATAAAAGGGGAAAACGCTGCTTGGTTTGTGTGACTGGGGGTTTTGTGGGCCCTGTCTGGTGTCTGTGGGGCTGCGCAGGGACCACCCAGGTCAAGTGCTGGTGGTTCCCGCAGGAATCTCTCTCTGTAGCTCCGGCTTGAGTGACACAAAAGGAAGGTGCAGGCGGTGCTGATGTGAGTGTTTCTGGGTCATTTCCAGGAATAAAAGGGGAAAACGCTGCTTGGTTTGTGTGACTGGGGGTTTTGTGGGCCCTGTCTGGTGTCTGTGGGGCTGCGCAGGGACCACCCAGGTCAAGTGCTGGTGGTTCCCGCAGGAATCTCTCTCTGTAGCTCCGGCTTCAGCTGTGTACGCGTGATGAACAGGAAAAATAGTGAATTCCTCTCCGAGGCACTTTCTGCTCACTGCCTCCCGGCGCGCCTCACCGGAGCTGGGCGCTGGCTGCGGTGCCCGCAGAGTATGCTGGAGGC
>NW_009191223.1:432-2024 GCF_000690835.1 Fulmarus glacialis | reverse complement strand
GGCCCGCGCCCCGTGTGAAGGCCGGCGCCGGCGGGGAGCCGATGTCCCGGGGGAAGCGTCTGCTGCAGCCATCAGCCTGGTTCAGTCCCTCTCTCTTTTTTTTTTTTCTTTTTTAATGAGCTATTTAGGGGAAAACAAATCATTGCTGCTGAAGTTCCCAGGTTATGTAAACGCTGGTGGGGTGACCCGGGTTGCACAAGAGCTGGGCTTGTTTGAACATATGTTTTGATTTGGAGGAGTACAAAGGCAGGCACCTGGAAACAAAGCTGCCTGGAGAGTGGGCTGTGCTGGGAAGCAGTGGATCAGCAGGGACCCTGGGGCTGCGGGGAATGGCAAAGTCGGTATTGTCCAGATAATGCGGTTGATAAGAGCTAATACAGCCCTCTGTGTGTGACAGGAGTGCAAGGAGTGACAATGTGGAAAAGGCTGGGGGAGGATCCGGCCTTTGGGCTACTATTGGAAAGCGGGTCTGGTTTTGTGTGCCTCTGCCTCGGAAGGGATGCCTGTGAGCGGGAAGGGGCTTGGGACAGACCCACGGAAATCTCCTGAAGTCAGAAACCCCCCAAGCCAGGGTTCAGCCTGGGCAATCCCGCAAAGGGCCAGCAGCAGTGCGGTGTCCCCGTCCCAGCGTCCTGCCCTGGGGATGGGTGTCAGGGCAGGAGCAGGCTCTGTGGCTCCATGAAGAAGGCAGAAAGCATCTCGCCCCAGGCGCCCCTGGCTCAGGCAGGCGGAGCGGTTTGGCACCATCCGGCACCTCCAGCTGGGGATGCACGGGTGCTGCCGCCTCTTGCCTGCGCCGTCCTGGTGGTGCGCTGGGAGATGAACCCAGGGCTTCTGCGGGGCTGGCTGCAGGTCCCATGGGAGGGACGGATGCCTGAGGCGCTCTCGGATTTGAAACAGACTTTGCTCATCTCCCAGAGCTGCATCTCGCTGCTGTTGGTACTAACTAGGTCATGCAGGACGAGCCGTACCTGTCCCCGTGGTGGGACTCAGCGAGCCATCGGCACACCACCGGTGCCAAGGGCAGGGGACTGGTGACTCATGCGAGCCCGAGCATCCACGAGGACAGCGGCAGAGAGGGGCTGGGAGAGTGGGGGGCAGCTGACTGTGCTGGGGCGATGTTCTGCATGATCCGTTCACCTTGCCGGCACAGCAAAGCCGGCGAGGATGTCAGCTCACCCCAACGCGGGAGACCCGCGGGGACCTTGGCAAACCCTTTAGTCATGGGGGGCTGGGACGATGGCGAACAGCCCTGAGCCCACAGCTGGAGCCAAGGTGCTGCAGCAGTTACTGCGGCAGCACTCCTGAGCAGAGGGTGCTGTGCTCTTTGCTAGCTGGTGGGGCGGTGTCGTGACTTGTTAATGGTGCCTGGTGTGACCTTTGTCAAGAGAATACCCCAGTGTGGGAGCTGCCTCTGGTCCATCCCCCTGCCTCTGTTCAAAGCGGGACAGCTCCAGGTTAGACCCAGCTCCAGGTTAGACCCAGCTCCAGGCTCAGGTCAGGTTTCACAGGGCCTCCTGCAGTTGAGCTCTGGGCACCTTTGGGGTGGGATGGAGCTCCCCCAGCATCCCGGCCCTGCCCAGCTCCTGACC
>NW_009191223.1:0-223 GCF_000690835.1 Fulmarus glacialis | reverse complement strand
AAAAAGAGGAATTCGACTATTTTAAATGCCAGCTTGCTGTATGATTCGACGTCTGCTTAGGCAGAGGCGAGGTAGTAAGGTTGCCGGTCTTCAGGCCTTATCCTAGGGAGAAAGCCTCTTCCCCCGTGCTGGGTCTCCTCTAGCGAGAGCGATGCAGTAAGCCCGCAAACCCTGCGGGACGCGGGGCTGGCGAGGGGCAGGGGCGGGCGGCTCCGCCTGAGCC
>NW_009191222.1:14591-17389 GCF_000690835.1 Fulmarus glacialis | reverse complement strand
GGGGTGCCCTCATCAGCGGTATAGCGAGTGCCCGCGGGGCTCTGCGGCATCCCCCGGGCACCTCTGCCGGCTTCCACCCCTCCGCCTCGGGCCCCACTGTGCAGCGGGGCAGGGGGATGCGCTGCCCTTTGCAGGCACCATGCGGTTTGTGGGAGGCCGGGGTTAGGTGCTGTGAAATTGGGAGTATGTGCTCATGCTCAGCAGCCCTTATACGCCTGACATCGGGAGTCTCCGTGTGCACCTTAAAAACCAGCGAGGTGTTTCTGGCTTATGTCTTCCAGAGTCATGAAGAAGATGACAGGAAGGTAAGGAGGAGAGAAAAAAACCGAGTTGCTGCCCAGAGGAGCCGGAAGAAGCAAACTCAGAAAGCAGATAAACTTCACGAGGTGAATGGGTACTTGATGTTTTGCAGGCACAGCTTGGGTACCGAGCGCAGGACTTTACGATAAATGGGACTTGTTAAGCAGGCGTGGGCCTGTCTTCATGCTAATCCAGCTCAGAGAGCTGTGGGTGTGAGGCAGACACAGGCGTGCTGCGGGGTGCCTGGTCGGGAACTCCTGGACACTGATGCTCACATCGGACAGTGCAGCTCTGCCATCAGTGCCACTGCCAGGGAGAGAGAGACGTGGTCCTGCCCTCGCCTCACCCTCCCTCTTTTGCTATTCTCGTGACCACCCAGTGAACTGGATCACAGGGCTCCTCTGGGCTAAAACAAACCCATTTTCTACTGGGTTAGTACTAAGCTTGTCACGTTCACTACGGCAGTGGATGAATGCTTGCTGCCTTACGAGGGAGAGGGCGATGGAGGAGGAGGGGACCATGCTGCTTAGTGGCAGTGCTGGTTTAAGTCAATTCTAAAACTATGGTGTGAGACAGAAATACCCAGTTGAAAAGGCTTCTTAGGAACTTCAAAACCTCCAAGCGTGAGAGCTCGGTTCAGTTAGCTGTTATACTTGTATGCTCTGGTAAATAACAGTGGGTGTTTCCAAAAAACCATGAAAGTAACTGATTCTTCCAGAAACTCTTAATACTTCTCATATATCACAATGTGGTGTAGTTTTCTCATGTCCCCAGTGCAAACGCTGGAGGACAGGAATCCCCTTTCTCTGGTTTTGGATGTTACCTCACAAAACAGTGCTTTTGTTGTAGCCAGGGCTCTTGGGGTAAGTGTTAGTTCTGCTGCTGCGATTGTGGCTGAGTCAGTTGTTCAGCTCTGGAGGTTCAGCACAGGCTCTTCTCTTTCTCAGTGTGGAAGGATCTGCCAACAGTCAGCAGAGGCCAAGAGGGGCAGTGTGGGGAGTTTTGGGTTTGGTTTTTCCCAGATCTCCTCTGAGTCAGCGCCTGAGAAAGCCAGGTGCAGGGTACTTCTGGAAAGGGGTAACCCCTGGCTTTTGTGGAATCATTTCTGGGCCCTGAGCCGTCCTGCAGCCTCTCTGATGTTCCTCCTGGACTTGAGGATCTTCCTCGTCCTGGGAATCTTCATTCTTGGGCATGCAGGTTTTCCCAGGTGCAGGCAGATCTGGTTGAATAGACATTAACTCTTAGCAAAAACAATTTTATAGTCTCGTCCCTGAAAATGGGACAGAGCAATGGGAGAGTAACACTTACTCCAAAACCCAACCCTATGGGGCTTGGGGCAACAGGAGGTGAGCAGAGCCAGAGTCAGGGATGGACAACTTGGCTGGAATTTGGCTACAATGTGTTAGGAGGACCGTGCCTGTTTTACTCTGTGGGTGAGAGGTGGTGGGTGGTGGAAGGGTGTGAGGGAGGGCAAGGGAATCCAAACTTCCGCAGCAAAGGGCAGCAGAGGCAGTGCCAGGCTGCCCAGAGGAGCATTGCATGAGAGGCTCTCCTGGCTGCCTGATAAACAGGCCTTTTAAGGCATGTGTAGGCTTTGAAGTTTGCTCTGAAGCTTTCCCAGGGAGGTGAGATTGAGTGGGTGAGTGTTGAGCCCTAGGCCAGCAGCGAGGTGCAGACACCTGCAGGTTTTCCGTGGGCTGGCTCTGAACCTCTAGCTCTCTTCTCTTTGGGAGGAGAAGTCTTGACAGCAGGAACACTTGAAACATGCAGTTATCAAAAAATGTGACACGCGAGTCTCGCATCCGTCACAGATGCATGCTGCAGAGCATCTCAAAACTCCCCTGCAGTTAATAGCAGCTTATTCTTTGCCAGAGAAGCCTTGGCTCAAAAGCAGCCTGGGTCAGGGATAACAAAGGCAGTGGTCGGGCCTTCTGGTGACAAAGTGGGGCTGGGAACAAGCTGGCATGATGCTCCCCTCCTCCTGTTCTTGAGTTCCCGGGCATCTGAGCAGGTGGCTACAAGCCCCAGCCGCGCTGGAGGAGAATGGCTGGCACCGGGCGCGTTGTGCTAGGTGTGCATCTCCGGCAGCACCTGGGTAAATGGCCTTGCCCTGCACTGGTCCTGGGCACGGGCTGCCCCTTGCCCAATGGCAATGCCAGGCACCAGGTTTTCCCGGCACCTACCTGCACTCGGTGCTTTCATTTTCTCTGCTCTGACAGTGCAGAGCTGCAGCCCTTCCCAGCAGAGGCAGTTCAGGGCTGGAAGAGGCCACCACGGGGATGCAGCCACCCATATCTCTGCGGCCTTTCCCACCAGAGGCGGTTCAGGGCTGGAAGAGGCCACCACGGGGATGCAGCCACCCATATCTGCAGCCCTGGGCTGCTGGGGACCCCCAAGGGCCAGCAGCACCTCCTGGTCTTCAAGGCCACAAAAGGAATCGCAGCATGGTCAGGGCACAGGTCATAAAGCACTTGCCCTGTTGCAGCACCCAGGCTGCG
>NW_009191222.1:0-14560 GCF_000690835.1 Fulmarus glacialis | reverse complement strand
CTTTCCCTAGCATTTTGCACATTGTAGTAAGAAACCATGCAGTTTTTCTACAGTTACATGAATATACTCAAGGTGGAAGCACTGAAAGGAATGTTTTGACTATGAGTAGGCTTTTCTTTTTTTCTTCTCCTTCCAGGAATATGAGTCTCTTGAGCAAGAAAATACCTCCCTGAAAAGAGAAATCGGAAAGCTAACAGATGAAATGAAACACTTGAGTGAAGTGTTGAAGGATCATGAAAAGATCTGTCCACTATTGCACTGTACCATGAACTTTGTGACCATACCAAGGCCCGATGCGCTCGCCAGCTGCCTGCCAAGATGAGAGCTCTCCTTGATCGCCTTTAAATGTGATGTGTGAAAGTGCCATTAACGGGAGACTTGAAGAACTGCCTACTTAATGGTGCAGGTCTTCCATCGAAGAGGCTAGACTTGACCAGCTCTTCTCCACATTGAACTGTTATAGTCTTCTGAATCTCAGGAAAACACCAGTATGGGAAAAAACACAATTCAAACTGCGACTTCTTATTTGGTAGAATCTTCGAGCCATGGTTTTGCATTCAGAAATGTCAAAGTGCGGTGCAGCCCACCATCGCGCGATGGAATGTAGACAGGGAAAAGTACCGACCTTGGGCTAGGATGCCTTTCTCCCACACGTCCACTGCCAGTAACCCTTTGTCACTTGTCATCCATGTATATCATGTTCTGGCTGCTGGTTTTTTTTTCCTCTAAACAGGTTTGGTTAATAAAAGCGATGTCCCATCTTTATGATGTTCTCCACCTTTTTCAATAATCAATGTCTTTATAACATCTCTACTTTTTCTTTACTGATCAGATTCAAAGTCCAATGCTAATCTTCCCATCAGTTGTTTTATTATTTGCTTATAGCCTCTTCATTGGTTCCTTTTTTGAAGTGTATGTAACAAATGAGTATTCCCAGTCTTTATTTCTTTAATATCCCCAATCATCAGCCCTGCTGACATTAGTTCTTGGAGTGTTTTATATCCTGAAATATGGCTTGGCCAATTTCTAATGATGATTGTCTGCTCTGTGTGAAAGAAAAGCAAAACAGAGTTTGCTGGTTCTACACATTGTTTTAAAAGAAGATTTTAAAATTTACTGTTTTAACACACCCACTGGAAAATAACAAATATCTTTATCCTTCGTCTCGCATATTGCTTCTGGTAAATGATGTCCGTGGATAGAACAAATTGAGTTTAGCTAAGCATTTTCTCTTACGTCCACACTGAAGATGTTTGATAACTGCTTGCAAGAAAAACATTATGTTTTCTTCAGCTTTTTTTTTTTTACAAAAAAGAAGAATTATGACAATGTTAGTGAGAAATATACAGAAAAATGTGTTTACTTTCTCTGAAGATTCTTAGCAGTGGAAATGGATTCTTAGCTCTGGAAATGTGAATGCTGTAGCCTGGGATCCAGCAGAGAGTGTTTTTCTTGCAGTATTTCCCAGTAAAAGAGCACCTTTGGATAATAAAAAGCTCCACCCCTTTGCCAACTCTCTCACTTCAGCATTTGGATTTTTTTCAGTTCAACTCATGGGATTAATTTGTCCCCTCACCAGGATCGTAGTATTTATCAGCAGAATATGAAATGTCTGAAAGATTTTTTTTCTTTTTTAGCTTCTCTAGTAGAATGATGCATTGCTGATCACTGCCAAGATAGAACTAGGGAAACCATGTAGTCAACTCTGCCTTCTAAAGGGCCCTCTCATGCCATTGTCTTAGGCTAGAAACTCAAGATAACAGGCATGAGTGTTGGCTTCTTTAAAAGTTTTCATTAGGTTGTCCCCAAGAGAATTTTCAGCATTTGCAGAAGCTGTCTACAGCCTAAATACAGTCTTCAAAGTTTCTTATGGTCCTGTAAGAACTGAGTCATCCCACAAAGAAAATCTGGTGCAGTCCCTGCCAAGGAAAATGAAAGTTTCGGGACACTTCAAAATATGCATTTTGGATAATGTCCTTGGTATGATTCTGTGTGTCACCCTTAAGAAAGGAAGCTATCTTAAGCATCTTCATCCACCCACCCGCATTCCTTCAGGCCCTGGATGCCACTGTGTAATCTGGGCAGAGTAGAGGTGTAATGGAGAAAGAGGAGCATAGTGGAAATGAACAACATTCACTCTGGGAAAATTCATTATAGCTTAGGATGGAGGGGGAGAGAGAGAGGGTGTCTCACATCTCTTAACTAGGTATGTGCAACTGAGCTGAGGCTGGGAATGCAAAGTAGCTAGTTGAATTCAGGGCTGGTGCAAAAGCATAGCCTCTCCTATGGAGCCCTGCAGACCCTCGAAAATGGGAGGAAAACTCAGCCCACCTTGTCCAAGACAATCCATCCCAGCAGAATTCTTCTAAAGATTTTTGTCCTACAGATGCTTTCTTCTAGAAGTAGAGATCTAGTTCCCTGTGTAAAATCCTCCTCCTTATACATTTATTCTTCTAAACATTTGTCTAGATGGCTCCAGTTTATCATTTAGTAGTTCAAGTTCTATTGTACACTCTTCATCAGTAAGCACCATTCTTGTTCTGCAATGCAAGCTTTAGTCCACTGTTTCTGCATTGGAGTTTATTGGTTTATTATAAAGTATAAATTATAACGTATAAAGTCTACGCAGAGTATACAGGGGAAGACAGCTGAATTCACAGCAACGTTGTGTGCTGGCAACAGCAACCTAAGTCCAAGGTTATCTGCTATTCCTGGGAAGGGCTGGGAGCCCTGCAGGGGTCCTCACTGCCACCCGTTCCTTCCCACAACCGCAGGGTGTAGCTCCAGCCTGTGCATCGTGTCCATTAGTAACAGTGGGCTTTGAACCCCCCCGGGCCTGGGCTGCTTCTTCCTCCTTCATATATTGCATCACTTATTCTCCCAGCACTATTTCCAAAGGGCCTTATGCATCATTGTTCTGGTTAATAGATTAACCGAGGTATCTCTCACAAACAGTATATTGTGTGACTAATGTTCAAAGGCAGTTGGGAACACCAAGCAAAAGAAGTGAGCAAAATGAGTGTCCCAAGCCAAATAAACCCAACATTCTGATACATTTATAGAATTAATGTCATGGCTAAATCATGGGTCAAAAGGGACAATGAACTGTTAAAGAACAGGCTTATGTATCCGTAAGGAAATTATATGCATGCAGGCTGATTACACTCTTTGCAGGAGCTGTTCATAAGGATATTGATTTAGAGAGTTTCAAAACCAAAAGTATGTTCTGGAGCCTGGGATAATTGTTACATGAATAGGGAACCAGAAAGGAGAACAGAAAGGAAAAGGCCTATTTGTTAAGGAAGCAACAGAAAGTTCTTTTTCAAATCCAAACCTCTCCTTTTGCAGCAGGGTATTACACCATCACAAAAAAAAAATTTCATACCTATATATGGCTAAAATACCTCTTGATGTATTCTAGCTTCAGAAAGCTTCCAGTAAGTTTGACTTGTTCCCTACGAATGTGGTCTATATTACATTCACATGATTTTCAGATGCAGGTATATAGGAAAGATTTTTTCTATGTTCAGATGGTGGTTCATGTGAAGAGTACTGTGAATTGCAGTCTTGTTTGTGGGTGTGTAATGCAGATGAGGGTTGCCAAGAAAGCTGGATTTTGCCTCTTAGGTTCACAATGAAGGTTACAGTTTTTCTAGATTTGGTTAGTGTGGATTTCCTTTTTGTATTTTCTGTGACTTTAATGAAGAAGCAAAATGCTCAGTGAAAACTTACCCACAGATAAAAGTATTCATTCTGGGAGCAAACTGGGTCCAATTCAGCTATTTGTCTGTTCATTTCTTTCAGTTGTTGCTGGGTCAGATTTAACCTGAACATATTTTGAAAAGATAATTTCAGCCTCCAAAGGTAAAAAAAATCAACAGAAAGACAAAGTCAAGCTTCCCAAAACTGCTAGTGTGAGTATAATGGAGATCAACTATTATACCTCAAGAGAGCTGATTAGAAAGTCTTGCTCCTTCCCACCGATGTTTTACATTCATGTCTATGAACATTTATAAGCTTCTTCATGTACTCATGTACTCAGAGTCTTGCTAAAAATACACCTTTTAAAAAACACATTTAAAACAGCCTATTCTACAGACTTTCTGTTCTTTTCCCTGGTACCTTTTACTGTCGTCTACTGCTCCTTCTGTAATACCTCCTGATCTCATCTGCATTTGGTATTTGCAGTAGCCTTTGTATTCTCTCACCATTTTACTTCAAATGCCACTTTTTTTCCTTCTTCCTGTTTCCTTCTGTTCCTATGTAGCTTGGTCACAACATCGCTTAACGTTATTGTTACTAGAGGAACAAGGCTAATCTGTAGGAGCATATAGAAATTGAACTTCATTGGTACACCCTGTATATGATTAAGGGCTTTTATGTGTGGCTAGTTTTGTCAGTTGAATATTAAGAAAGGTGCCTGTGCAGGCTTTTAAAATGTACTTAAAAGTGACATAACCTTTACTCTAGCCTATAAAACCCATACTGTTTCCTGTCCATAGATGAACGCTTTGCTGCATGGCATTTGGGGTTTCCATCTGTGAATCAGTCTAGAATTTCTGCCTCAGTGAAAGTGATAGATAAAACAACCATTTAAAAAAAAAAAATCCCTTTTCTCTTCTTCCCATCAGTGCAGTGATATAATTCCTGTCACAGGAAGGAAGCATATCTGATAAGCAGGAGAAGTGGTGGGTTTATTTACTGTTACAAAGACTACTGTTATTCTCTTTATAGGAGGGTAGGAGTTTTCTGCTTGTAAACCCTGGCTTACTGTCAAGTGGTCACTGGAGAAACATTTTACATGTACATACAGCATGCAGTGTGGGCACACATCCATAAGGGAGTGAAAGAATTTGGATTAATTCTTTGCAGAAATGTGGGTTTTACATTGATTTTACTGGAAGTAGAAACAGTCCTACAGCTGCCTCAGAGGACATGTGGCACTATGCTTACCAACTTGGGTAATATTTAACTCAAGAATAACTACAGGCTAACTTGAAGTGAGTAATTCTTAATAAGGAAACCATAGTAACAATCATCCCTGGGATTGCGTGCTCCTTTTCTGGTACTCATTCAGTTTTTTTCCTAGATAGTTCCTATGGAAAAAATCCATAAGAATAGAGTAGGCATTTTTTCTCCCACTGTAGAATTTTTAAACCATGACATCAAATGTAAGGGCTTGACTATTCTGGAAATAGCTGCATTAGCTTTTGCAAATAATCTGTTCTCTACTAGTTATGTGCTTGGTCTGCTCTAAGGGAATCATTATAGTTCTCTTTAGAAGTGGATAAGCTAAACCACAAAGTGCTGTCTTGGTATAGAATGAAAACATTCATTTGAGGAGTTAGTACCGAATGACTACTGCGCTTCAATTTCACAGCTTATCTCATCCTGAAGCAGCTTCTTCATGTAGCCAAACAGAAAATGGTATCTCTAATAGGTGTGTTTGTTTAAAATCTGCTTAGAAGAGGTTTTATGGTATATGTTTACAAAGTTCTATAGACTGCCAGTATAGCTTTCTGCACTCATCCTGGTACTGTCCAATTAACTCTACCACAGACGGTTCCCCTCAAAACTCAGTTCTGGATAGATGTCTCCAATTATCTGGAAGAACTTTCTCCTTTAACTGTCTCATAATGAACTTGTTGTCGTGTTTTCATTATTCTAAATTATTAAAATGTCAAAACTCTTGAGATTCTAAGCAAGGGTCATAAGTAATCTCTCCTGGGATAAGCAAACTATTAAGGTTTGTCTTCCCATTGTAAAGTAAATTTTGAGACTACTAATTTGTTATCTGTCTTAGGTAAAATAATTGAGGATAAGGAATAAGCAACAAGACTCTGCTTAAATATTTGATGCAATGCTATGCAAGATAAAATTACTTCAGCTGGAGATGATGTGAAATAGTACAAGAGTTCAAAAATAACCAGAGAACTAGCTTAAGGAAAATGGCAATAGTTTGTTTTGAAAAGGGAGCTATCAGGCTAAAGAATGGTTTGTAAGTGGAGGTTCTCAAGGATTGATCATAGACCACTCTTGTTTAGTATCTTTGGTAAGGACTTTGGATACAAAGGAACCATTAGTATAGAAGAAGATTGAAATATCATGCAAAAGAAACTCCATGACCTTGCAGAAGAGAATAGAAATGCCATGATAATTAATCATAGAATCATAGAACAGCCCGGGTTGGAAGGGCCCTCAAAAGATCATCTGGTCCAACCTTTTGTGGGAAGGGGAACCTAGATGAGATTATCTAGCACCCTGTCGAGATGCAAAGTATACAGTCACAAACTTGAAGAACTATTAACAAGAATTTCTGTCACAAGGTGGAGACTCATCAATTGGAAATGACAATGGAATGAACAAGCATATTAGTCAGTAACTGATGCTGAGGCACCAATGCAGTGGGGCAAAAAGGAAGTTAAATAGGAATTCAGATGCATAGCAATGGGGTTATTTCTTTATTTGTGTATTTGTGTTCTTAAAGAGAGAAATATCAATGTAATTATGCAAGGGCCTGGCAAAACCTCATCTGGAATTCTGCATACATTTTTGCTCAATCATGATAAAGAAAGATGAACCAAAACTAGTACAGGTACATGAAAGGGCTACTAGGAAGATTAAAGGAATGAAGAATCTATTTTTTTGAGACTTCGTTTTAGACAACTAAAGTCTGAGCAGTGGTAGGATCACTGTCTATGTAATTACAGCGGAGTTTAAAGAGCTATAGATAAGAAGTAATATTAGTAGAATAATAAATAGGTATAATTTGTACATATTTTTGAGCTATATATGTGAAGAAGTTTCTACCTGTCAGAAGAAAGATGTTCAGGAATAGCCTTCCAACAGAAATGGTGTATTTGAGCAATTTTGTAGGTAGGCATGTATGCATGCAACCTGCTTAGTTTTAGGATGAAGCTTGATTATTTGATGTGAGACCAATTGAGTATACTGGTCATCCAAAATATTTCCTCCTGTCCCATGCCCTTATTCTCTTTGGAGGAGGCTTGCAATTGACCTTTGAAAGCAAGACGATCTTAAAACAAACACAACAAAACAAATAAAAGCAACGCCCTGAGGTCCCTGAATCTCACATCATTATCCAGCAGCTCATTTTGGAGGAGAGCTAACACAGGTGTAAGGTTTTGTCAGAGGCAGAGTCTCTTATCAAATTGAAATCTTTGAGAACATCCAGGTAAGGAAAGAGCAGAAGAGAAAGGGAGTGGTTTTTTCCTAAATGCCTACCATTGAACCATGGGACGTTCCCAGAAAAATCAGAAAACTGTTCCCAGAGAAACAGAAACAAAATCTAACAGCAATTTGGGGAATTTCCCAAACTGTTTAGTTGTTTACTTTAAAAGATGAGTTACTCCAACTTTGCAAATATGCATTTTACAGAGGATTGCAGGCAATTTTTGTTTCTCTTACATCCAGTTCATTGATTAAATATATAAACAGGATGTCTTTAAGAGCAGAAGGTTTTAAAACAGGATTTGATACTAAGCAAGAGATCTGTTAGTTCCCTTTTAGCTATTTGAGTTTCATCTTTGCTTATCAGAGCTGTTTTAGGGTACAGTAATTTCCAAGTGCACTATTGGGTTGCGAGGTAAATAGTCTCTAGAGATGAATATTTTTTCTTTCTTTTTTACTGTAAATGACAATAGTACATAGGCTAGAAATTTCCCTTGTAAATTCTGGTCATCCCATTTGTTTGCTAAGTTCCAGTATGGACTCAGGACCTATTCTGTCAGTGCACTGAGAGGTTATGCACCCTTACTCATGCCTTTCTAGGGGTAGGTGATCTATCAACTGTGTTTAAGCACTTGATTAATGGCCAAGAGCCATCAAATTTGAAAGAGACTTTTTGATCATACAGGTGAGGAAATTAATGACAACAACTTATGTATTGTTTATATAAGAACAGAAGTCTCTTTTTCCAGGTGAAAAAAATGCTAAGGGAACCTGCCTCGGTTTGAACCTTTGTCCTGCTGGTAGTTCCACACTTCTCCTGTCTGGAGTTTCAGATAACTCAGGGAGTCTTGAACAGTTAGTGAGGTCAGCCCACGCAGAACAGCTTGCAGCAGGGACAGGATCTAATTGTGGATACAATTCAAGCAGAAGAGTATAAACGGGGATATGGGTGATTGAGAGCTGTAATATAAAGTTACATGACTACTCAGGCTTTTTATGAGCAATTCTAAACGACACTCACATGTGAACACATCTGTATTTTTACCATCATGTTAAGAAACTATGTGATCAAAACATTCTCCCCATAAATTATTAGATTATTAGCTTTTTATATCAATTTGATTAATATTTTACAAAATTCAAAATATTCTACTTAATTCATATGAGAACCAACTCCTACAGTTTTCACTAATTGGTTTCCCATCATTATTTGTTTCCATTTATTTTCTTTACATTTCCAACTACAAATTCAGGAAACAACGTGCAATTGTAGATAATTACTTTGAATTCAAGTTATAGTTTTTATAATGGTTGGGAAAAATGAAATTATTTTACTTTTTAAATACCAGCTATATACATTAAAAAAAAAAAGGATGATGTGTTTTCAATTTCACTTTTATCGCAATATGTGACATCAGATGCATATGGAGAGACTCTTAGCTGTTGTTTTCTTGGTTTGCCCTCACAAACTTGAAGAATATACTATTACAAACGATAACACAAGGATATTAAACTGTTGCATGATTTCTTAATAAAAATCCCATTACACAGGCTGCATATTTGTTTTATACCTAAACAGTAGTGTTTCAAGAGCAGTAATTCAGTTGCTGAATGCATATTAAAAATACCAGTGAGTGAGAAAGCAATAATCTATCCCAAGTCAATATGCAGTCTCTACTTCTTTGCTTAGAAACATTCAAATTTCCCTAATGATAACATAATAATGATGACAATTTTTTTTTTGCATTATGATATACATTTTCAAAATGCTGTTTAATGAAGAAATGCTCTTCATTCAGGTCTATCGTGCTTTGCAAGGTACATTGCTGTTGGTCATGTATCAGATAAAATATCTCTTTCCAGTGCCATCCGCCCATTTTACCTACTAAGAATGTAAGTTCTTCACGGCAGAGGATTTGTTGCAATAAGTAGCCAATTCAGGGAAATGTTCCAGTACTTTCCTGGTCTTTCCATGCACTGGTACACTTGAACAAAACTCCTCTGCTATTACTCATGCTTTGTCATGCAATAATGACGGCTGTGGGAACATCAGGCTGTATCATGTGGCCTGAAATCGTCGGTTCTGTGTTTCATGGGTTGAGGCTTCCTAAGAATTCAGTGATGCTTTCCAAAGCCACTTATCTTTTTATCAGCCTTATGCCTTGCCCGGTGACAGCTGATCCCCTGTACACTTTTAGTTTTTCTTACTGTCCCTTCACAATACATAGTATCTGTTCATACTTGGCTCAGGTTGGGATATTTGGACTGTAATAATTGTGTGATTTTCTTTTCACTTTACTGAAATATTTTCTTAACTACAACAGAATTATGTCATGGTTACACACATGTATAGTGCATATTTCCTCAGTTTAACTCTGGTCTTACTTGAAGCCCCTTCACCACTGAGTTCAGCGAGACTGTCATCAGCCACATGGCACCCAAAAGGCAGACATGGCATCGCATGGAGAGTGATTACTACATGTTTAAAAAATGTGTCCAGTCCTGCAGCACATTCAAGAAACCCAGTGCATCCACATGGTTGTCTGTATAGGCAGAATCTACTGCTCCGTTAAAGGAGCGTAGCCTGAAAGGTTATGCCTTAATGTGAGAAATGAAAAACGTAATTTTCTGCTTCAGGGTTCCTTTTTGTAGTTGAGTAGCTAGATTCTTGCATTATATCTGTTCTCTCTAAAATGATTTTATAACATGTTCTGTTTGCCAGTACAATATTAAGTGGTCCCCAGACACTGTTTTAACTCACTTGTCATGTTTTCTACGCTATACCTCACTTTGTAATTACTGCTTCCCATTGCCAATACTTCATGCCCTCCAGAAGGCCCTGTTTAAAACTGAGTAATAAAATACTGAGAGATTAATATTCAGTTGATGACAGATCATTTAATGCAACTCTTACCAAAACTCTCCAGCATCTAGGAAATTGGCAGAATACCGCTGATGGCTGCTTTCTGATGTCATTCAATTAGCAATCAAGGGTGAGTTCTCTGAGGTTATTCTCCAGAGTTTAATGGAGCAGATTTCTTTTTCATCTTCATTCCTCTCAGGGAATTGTATGAGGTGAGTTTAATTCATGTATATTTGGCATGAAAGCGGATCTTCTTAGATTTCAAACCAAGACTTGCGTTCAGCACTGTAGTTAGTAAATTTAAATAATTTCATTTAATTGTGTGCTGATACTCCCAGTGAGAGCACAAGAGCTTTGTGTGCATGGATCTATACTCAGGTTCTGGAGTTGCATGCTGTAGTCTAGATTGTCTCAAAATCTTATGGGAAATTGTAAACAGCTGCATATGTTGCCAAGCACTTGGATGATTTGCTTTACTGATTTCAAAATTGTAGTCCCAACAACTTAACTAATATGATAATACTTTTCTTTCCCTATACCTCCCCTTTATGCCATCTTGGCAATACAAAGGAATTTTAAAATGGGTGTGGATGACATTTATCTAATTTACAAACTGATTTCAGTAGGGGTGTTCATGTGGGTACATTCCAGCTGAGTAAGAGCATTGATAAACTGGCTCTGGTAAATTTAGCAGCCACAATTTTTACTACATGGCTATCGCTCTGCTCCTCTGCCATAAATTACCAGAACTGACAGAAGGGGACATACCTCTGCTTAACCTACTTCAGTTCTCACTCAAATGTCTTGGTTCCTTTGAAAGGCCACTGATGCTTTAAGGTAAGACATTGCAGTATGCTTATTTGTGTTTTATTGCTAATGGAGTCAAAGAGTGAGAAGTTTTGGTTTTACTTGTGAGAAGTGCTGGCGTGAAACCTGCTCCTCCCCACCCCCCAAGTCAGTGGGATTTGTCATCAGGGACTGCCTTTCTGCTAGGGTTTCAACTAAGGTGTCCAGTTCCTACTCAGTGTGGGGGAAGAGCAATAGAAAGGGCAGAGACTTCAGACATCCAGAGGAAAAAATGAGCTTTGGTTGCCTCCACCTAGGTTAGAATTTCATGCCATATTAACAGTTTGAGTATATTTTCAGGGTGTATGGATGTAATGTGTAAAAGCACTAGTAGCAATCCTTCGAGCGAGTAGGTGCACAAACAGTTTTCTGGGTGACAACACCGTCTAAAGCAGGTCTTACATGCTCACCCCCACCCTTCTCCCATATTGCTGCCCTCCCTGTGGTGCCAGCACAATGCTGATGGGCTGCATAATAAACCTGGTCAGTGAACTGTAGCTGGTTGAAAAGTAATCTTGTGGGGAAAAACAGCCTTTTTTGAGTGTCAGTTGCCTGATCCTGTTCACAGAATGGCTTTACAAACAGCAGGAAAGGCACAGCTGAAAAAGGGGAGCTTGCCATGACGGGGAGACAGAAGTAAAGGCCGGGGAATGCCTCGAATTGGTAAGTCATGCTTGCTACTAAACACTTGTTTAGCATGTCATGAACCCCTTCACCCTCATTTGGCATCCAACATTTGTATACATAAACAGGACAGATTATCTGTCACTTGATAGCTGCATATATATCTCAGCTGGCTTGTTAACATGCTTTAGTAATAGATGAACTCTTGCACATTAATAGGTGGTTGCAATGCTATCACTTATTTCCTGAATTGACCACTTCCATGCAGATGAAGAAGACTAGCTGGTTACTCAGAACTATGTTCTTAATGGTCATCATTTCTCTGGAACTCTATCAATTCAGATGTAATTACTTGAAAAGATTCATCTCCTTCTCCAATTTCCTTTGGGAATAAACAAGGTAGAAAAAACATTGGAAGAATTCATGATTGATTTTGAAGTTTTTCTGTGATGAGAATGATGACTTCTTGATTTTGTATATGGAGATATTCCTTCTGGTAGTATCTTCTTAGGTATTTGGTGAACCTTTAGTGTCACACTTGTCTTTTATTTTTAAAGAAATTAATGCCTTAAAGAGAAGGATAAGTGATAAATCATTTTCATCTCTATCTTAATACTTGCTAAAGCAGCACTGGCTGATACTCGGGAAGAGATTACTCTTCATAATTGTTTTTAGCATTTCAAAACCCTAAGCTACCCTTTGCAGCAACATGAGCACGATACGCCCAATGCGTTTGAATCCCATGAATCAGGCAGGATAGGCAGTCGATCCATACATCAATTCACTCTGTAGAAAGGTTTGCCATCACCTATGAAATGGAATAAGGTCATTTGGAAGTGAGTGCTTCTTGTAGTTTCCTCATACTGTTTTTATTGCAGAAGGAGTTGAAAAATGTATAGTAGTGGAAAAATGTCTTACACAGCATCTGATGTACAGAACAGCGTTTCCCAAGCAATGAGGCAGGACTCCCAGGCAAGACGTGAGTCTATGACATGCAGGAATATGCTCCACATGGAGCTCCACTCTCCTGGGAGCTGCAAAATATTAACAATTTTCTCAGGTGAGGTTTAGCTCCCAAAAAGGCCACTCAATACTAAGCATTCTTACTGAATCATGTAAACTTTCCCCTTACATACCCCCATATTTCAATTCTTTCTGATTTTTCCAGAGATAATCATGTAAAAAATTAAACCAATTGGCTAGTATCAATTCCTTTAAGACTTGCCCTTCATAGTATTGGTTAAGGGTTTGGAACAATCACATGAAAAGTGATGCCCAGGGAATCCTTCCCGAGTTTACACCAAACTCACTGCCTTGGGGGACAAGGCTTTGGGTGGTCAGTCCCTGAATGTGTATTATTATTGCTGAGTAGGCATGATCAGTACAGTTCAGGATTTATGTACCTCTCTAAGAGGACTCCAAGCATTGACTGAAGGAGCTGTGAATGAAGTGTTTGCTACAGATCGGACAAGTAGCTGTAAAAGTAAAATACTAACAGCCTTAAGATAAAGCTGTTTAAAAGAGAAATTGGACCTGATATAAAATATGTTCTGCTTCCAGTTGAGAGAGAATGATTTGAGGTAACATTTTTCCAAAAGTGCTTAACCGTTATGTTAGTGAGTTTACATGCCTGCTTTTAAAAAAGTTACACATTCCTTTGCTCAGCATTTCAAAGACAATGTGGCTTAAGTTGTGAGGACCATTCCTGTCAAGATGACCTTTGAGATGTTTGTTACCACCTTCTTGCCAGAAGTTACCAGTTCTATAGCAGAATCAGCAGAGCAGATTATTCTTGTCTACTAATGACCAAACTATTGCTTGAGGTCCCTCCCAATCTTTGTACTGGCTACAGAGAGCTTACCTGATTTGTTATACAAACTCTCTTCTGGGTTGCTTACTTTTTAAATCACCATAACTGCTTGCTCTCTGAGTGCATGTATAAATCTGAGAGCATATCTGTGCAGCACAACGCAGTGTGCAATAAATGATCTAGTTGAAGATGTCCCTGCCCATGGCAGAGGGGTTGGACTAGATGACCTTTATAGGTCCCTTCCAAACCAAACTATTCCATGATTCTATGAAATGAAGTAACTCAGTATGGGAAGCAATGCAGATGAATTGGCAGGATGGGATAGTTAGCCTTGCTGAGCAGCAGAGCTAATTGTTCAGGCTCTTGTTATTCAGGGCTACATTGGAATGGTGCCCATAGGGAAACTCCACGACTGTGCAGAGTTTTCACCATTATGCGACTTCAGCAAGATCGATGTGCCATAATCCTCTTGTGCTATGAAAGTCAGTGATGGCTAAAATGGCCATCCCATTTTGGAGATTTGAGTAGCGCTTCTGCGTGTGCTCTGAGGACATGTGTTAAGGGTGTTGGCTCAGGGTTCTTCGACAGTTGTCTGTAACTCTGTGGTCCACTGCTTTCGTTCAGTGTTTGCATATAGCAATAGCTGTGTGGCTATGATTTGAAATGCTCATTAGTTGCACAAATGGCTGTGGTATCTTATCCGTGCAGCAGAACAGGCTCAATGGACATCGACTTTTTCTCTGCCTGTCACCGCTGTCATCTTTATGTTCTGCTCTCATAAAGGCAGCTCGCAAGGCTATCTATACCTGAAAGCCATCAGAAAATCCCAATGACCATATTTCGTTAGTCATGAAATACGGTCTATAAATTGCCTTCAGGGACTCTCCATCCAGACAACTAGCAGGGTCAGAATTTTCATTTACAGGATCTGGGCTTGCTGAAATAAGGGGAAGTCCCCGCACATACCATAACGCTGCGCAGGTTCGACATGCCTGGAAGTTACACGCCGAGACGCGCAACCCCTGTACGCTCTCTGCGTCCACGCCGACACCAACCCCCTCGCACGAGACTTAACCGGGCAGGATTTGGGACACAAGCCTCAGGCCCGGCCTCGGGAAAAGTACAGCCAAACGCTGCCCCGACTTACTGGGCGTAGCCCTGGGCAAAGAAGCGAGCGGGCAGGCAGCACCGCGCCTCAAACACGCTCTCCCCTCAGGCGCCCCTCG
>NW_009191221.1:112973-133753 GCF_000690835.1 Fulmarus glacialis | reverse complement strand
TTGATCCAGCCTGTCCAGTAGAAAAAACTACTTTTGTAACCAAATAAATGTGTTTTCTTTACAATTCACACAGATAGGTGTATGTTTGGAAAATTTTTGTTTTGAACCAAAATAACTGTTCCACTGTGTTGTCTAGACTGGGAAAACGCGCGGACCTTGAATTGCATTTTAATGTAGATTTCATCCATTTGACTGCAGCAGAAGGTTATGTTGAGATGCTCTGTTATCCTCCTCTTGGTGTGTCCTTGCTTGACGTTTTGTGCTTCAGAATCTCTGGTTTCCCTCTTTTTGATGGTTTGAGAGTTTTGATAGAGAGGGCAAAAACACATAAAAATTTTCATGTCCTTGGGAAGGCTATGACAAGTTATACGGTGGTGAAGAGTGCTGACAACCTGTAGAAGAGCCAGTTTTTGACAGCATGGGAAGTGGTTAGCGCCTCATTTGACGTCCTCACATCAAAGCTGGACAGTAGGCTGGTCAAGATGCTCTGTTTGAACCACAAATTACTGGGCTTCAGGCAGAAATCACTGGATGAAATTCTGTGGTCTTTATTAGGCAGAAGGTCAGACAAAATCATTTAGCTGGTTTCTCTTGGCTTTTAGAATTTATGAGTCACATAGTCGGGAGTTTTTTGAGTTTCCATGAAAAGTTTGCCCTGGTAGCATGCAGAAAACAAAACTCATCTGTTCTCTTGTCCTTTCATCATACTGTGATGCTTTCGAATTGTCCTAGGAGGAGGAGGATGAAATTGGGCTTGTAATTTAAATTTCAATATGGGTGGCAAAAGCCACCCATGACCACAGGAATGGATGATGCCTAATGCCAGCCCTGATTTAACAACCATCTGAGGACCGGCTTATCGCCGCAGCATAGCCAACAAGTGTGTCTTCTCTGTTCGCCATGGGAATTGTGCACCATGGGATCCTGCAACAAGGCAAAGACAGGAGGAAAGCTCATAAGGCAGCGTATGTGCTTTTGTTAATGTCCAGTTACTCCATCTGCAAGCCACCGAACCTGGGCCTGCAGGAACCAGCAAGAAGGAGACACCTTAGTTCCCTGGCTGTGTAAGAGTCCCTGATCTCCAGTCCTACACTGCACCTTGTGAAAACAGGGACATTTGGGAAAGCCCAGAGCAATGCAATGATTGGAGAAAAGAAGAGGAGAGTCGTGTGGCAGAAACATAATGAAAATAAAAATAATGTGAAATAACGCTGGTTTCTTTCCCAGTATGCAACAGGGATGAAAATGCAGGCACGAGCAGAGCACTTGCTCTCTGCAGCCTTTTCTTCCCTGCCAGATGTGACTTGTAAGATGGTGGCACCCGGCACCCGGGGATTTTCGCAGTTCAGTGGACATCCCTGGTTGTGTGCCCCGGGTTTGGCCTGTCTGTGCGGCAGCTTGGACCCACTTCGCTTTGTAAGAAAGAGCTCCAATACCCGTCCTGTCCTACAGCAAGACTTCCATCCAGACCTGAACAGGGACTTCAGGCCGGGTTTTCAGACCAGTCTAGAGCGATAGGCTGATGTCTGTTTTGTAGTGAGGCCCTGGGGTGTGTGATGAGCCGCTCTGACGCACCCAAGGCTGCTTTCCGTCACTTTGCCAAACGGCACGGGACAACCTGTATCTGTAGAGCATAAACTCTCCAGCTTTTCATGTCAGGGGACTGCAACCAGCTGGTTATTGGGAACGGTCTATGTTGGATTCTAGTCTTCGTTCAGGAAGGTGCTAGCTGTCATGAGCCGAGAGCATGTGAAGGAGCAGTGTAACGGCAGAGATGAGTTGAATACCGGTGTCTGGGAATATTCCCTCGCACTGTTTAGTAGTAAAGACATAATCGGCCCTTGTAGGGTAGTATCTGATTAAAAAGCACTAATGCAAAAACCCCCTCATTTATGGCAGTTAAATGATTGCAGTGTAGTTGGGAACAAAGAATTCAAGTTTTCCCTAAAGCCTGAGTGAGACTGCCTGGGGAGCACAGTATCGGAGAGGGAGCGTAAGGGGCCGTCACGTGTAATCGTGTGACAGCGAGATCTCGATGGAGTGGTGGGACAGAAAGGATCTCTGCAACTCTGGAGAGCAAGTAGAAGCAGGGAAGTGACTTTGTCCCTTTAAAGGGGGACATGCTGGCTGGTGTCTGCACTTGAAGAAGGATGGGGAAATGCCAGGAAGAATTCAAAGGAGAGCCACAAATGGCTTGGGATTGCCAAACCAGAACTCCCTGATGTGATGCTTAGGGAGATGAGTTTATGTGACTAATTGGGATAAAGGCTGGCAAGGAGGTGACTTGGTTGCCACGTCTAATAGAAGAAAGCTTCGATCAGCACGTTTGGGATGCAGAAGGAACCCTTGGAAGTTTTATGCCTTTTTCCAGATTTTGGAGGAAATCCCAACGTCTCTCTAGGGTCATTTGTGCATGTTGCAGCTTTAGTCTAAAATATTGAGCTTATTATGTAGAGGTCTTGGGTGAAAGGGAGTGATCTGCAGTGTACTGAAGGCAGGATGGATCATTTGGGTCTTTCTGCCTTTATGCCCAGAGCTCTGATACTCCCCAGCACTTCCCTCCATCTATCCCTGGGGTAGGGCATTTCTCCCACAATGCTGGGCATAGTTTAAACTATCAGGTCAAAAGGCTTTGGAGCCATCTCATATTAAGGCAGGCGTCTAAAATATGTGGGTTGCCCTCTGGTAATGGCTGTTGTCCTCCAATGACTATGGGGGGAGGCCAGGCAGTGGTTGAGACATGGACTCCTGCACTTTGGATGTCTGAAGCTGGAGGAGATGAACCCCCCTCTCACCACCTGCATGAGTGGGAAGGAGCTACTAGAACGAAGCACCTAATGAAGACCCGTCTGACGCCATCCGAGACGAAAATAGTACGGAAACTTTAATCATCTCTCACAAGCTGAGTGGTCCCTGGAGGTCCCGTACCGAGCCTGACCCACTTGCTGGGCCCCAGCGGCACCGGGTGCTCCGTCTGCCTTTGGAGGAATGGAAGGACAGTGATCTAAAAAGAGACAAGGGAGCACAGGGGAAGGCAATGAGTGGTAAGACTTTATTAAGAATGAGTTGGGGTATTTTGATCATTATTAAATGCAAACCCACCTTCTGCAGCATTTCTTTTTTTGAGCTGCTCAGAAAGGAGGGACGTGTTGGAGAGATTTGTTTTCCACCTGAACAAATGATTTCCCAGTTCCCTCCCTGCACCCCGCCTGCCACATCCCGGTCCCTCCAGCCGGGCCACGTTTGGGAAGCTGCTGTGAGCGTGTGTCCTCGGGGCTGAGCTCCAGCACCATAACTGGCCGGGTATCGAGGGGCTGCTCCCATCCCAGGCTGTAGCCTGCTTTGCGGTGACGGAGGGAGGGCTCTTGCCGCCAGCAAGTAGCAGCATGACTGTTTAGCCAAATGTCCCCTTTTGCAGGCAGGACTGCCTGCAGCGGAGGCTCGTGATGAACCCATCCCTAAGCTCCCTAAAGGAGATGTGCCTACTTTGCAACGGCTTCAGATTGGGGCATCTAAGTGGACAAGGCAACAGTGGGTAAAAATCAAATCCAAAATCTGTGAGCTTTGAGAAAATGATTGCAGTGGACTATTTGCAGCAAACCGTAATCAATATCCCCTTCCAGGAGATGTTGCTGGGAAGATGATTTCCACCTCCTCCTCGGAATTGCCTCGGAATTGCCAAACGCGCGCCAAGCTTTCACCCTCTCGCGTGTACCCATCCTGCGAGCTGCGGCTGGGATGCCGTTAGCCCTCGCCAGACCCCCGGAGGGTGCGAGGTGCTGGCACTCACCGGCACGCCAAGGCCTGGCTGGACTCCCGCGGCGGAGCAATGCTCCAGGGCTTTCGGACAACACTCCAGCAAAGCGAGAGCAAACCACCTCCCTGTGCACAACACGCCTTGATTTTCTGATATTTTTTCTTTTTTTCTTTTTTTTCTTTTGGCTGACGGAGTAACTGAAGTACACACCTCTGTCACCTTTTGTCATTCATTCACTGGTGGATGGCTGAAGGTTTTGTGTTTGGTTTTTAACTGATGGGTGACGATGCGATTATAAACCTAACTTTCATGGCGTATTTTTGAGCCGACTGAGAAGCGTGAGTTTTTATGGAAAACATGAGAATGGTGGGTTTTGTGGGATGAACTTTTTTAATCGCTGAATTCAATTCTTAGTTTTGAATGAATCAAATTATCTAACGGGACTGAAAAAGCTGGGATTTTCCCCCTTTTCTTGCTTCAGTGTTGGTTTTTTGTTTTGTTTTGTTTTGGTTTTTAATCAAAATGTTTACTCACGTATGAAGATTTCCATATCAGTAAATGGTTTCTGATGGCAAAAGGAAGGTGAGGGTGAGGAGAAGGCAAGCTTTGGGTTTTGGCTATCTCCAATTTTTTCAATTTTATTTAAATTTCAGCAAAATGGCAAGCCTTTCGTTTTGACCCACTTTCAAATCTCATTAGCAAATGAAGAGACACTGGGAGGTGTGATCATGTGAACTTCAAAAATGCAGCGGGTCAGGACAGGAGAGACCCGCAGCAATCCTGCTCTGATGGTATGTCCAGACTTGATTGTTTTAGTGTATCTTACCATTGGTTTGTGTCATCAGTAGCAAATTTCCAGTGAGTGGAAGGGGATGAGGAAAAGGAGCCACCAGCTCTCCTTTCCCCATTTTCCTTGTCTCCCTTCCAGATGACAGCCGTGTGCATCTCACAGTCACCATGGTTGCATCAAGGACTTTGTTTTTATGTAGGACCCATCAATGCAGGTAAGTGCGGATGGACAGACGGGTGTTTGCTCTAGTTCCTGAGCTCTAGAGCCTGCCATTAGTGCCAAGGCTGAACTCAAAAGCCTTGCTCAGAGGAGAGGTACATCGGCTCCAGTTAGCAGCATGGGAGCACGGTTGCAATAGTCCCAGGGCCCAAGCAAGCTCACCAACAGCTCGCTTGGCCTGTGGGAAGATGGACCTTTGGCTGTGACTCATCCAAGATTTTGCTGAGGCACTCTTCTCCACAGCAGCTCTGCCTTTCTGCTTGCAGGGAAGGCACACCAGCAGCTTCAGCTGGGTTTGGAAAAGTCAGTCCCACAGTTACTGTCTTCCTGAAGAAGCAGCAGGAGAACCACGTTTTATTTACCTAAGGAAATCAGTGCATCTCCATTGACCTTGATGGATTTGGGTTGACTTGCACCAGCTGAGAAGCTGACCCTCGGTCAGTGTTAGAGGCAGCTGGTAGGTGGTTGCTCGATACGTCCTGTTATAAGACCTTGGTTTCAATTGCTTAGTGCTTGGGAAACCTTAACTCTCCCAAGTGCAGTTTCCACACCAGGGAACAGAGACTTTCCTGAGCACTTGATTTTGCAGCCACAGTATCGTTGCTTTTGTTTATCTACAACGTAATTGTTTCATGAGCGCTCATGATACACTTAGCATCGCACAGGGTCTTTTTCTGTGAAAAGAAAACCCAGATGAAACAGCCCTGCTGTGATGAGCTCTGTCGAAGCCCGTTCCCAGCACACACAGGCTGCGTGGCTCATGTTTGGTTTGTGTTTGGTTCAGGCGGGCTTAGTGGCCTTTCTTCATCATTATCAAAACAGTTCACTTTTTGATGACTTTGGCATTCCCAGTTTTGGTGTTATAGCAGAAGCAGCAGCACTTTTCCTTCCGTGAGTCCTTGATATTTTTTGGCGCTTGTCAGGTGCAGGGAAGGGTGAACTTGGTGTTGCAGCTCCTAAGACCTTCCTCACAGGCATCCTCAGCCAGTGCCTAGGAAGGCTGCAACAAAGGCTTGTTACCTATGAAAAAGGAGGGTTTTTTAGAATGGTTGATATGTGGGAATATTCCAGCCTTTGCCTGTCTGCGCTTTTCTCACTGTGAGATCGAGACACTTTGTAGTCTTCTGCCCTTATTCCCATTTTGGTGGTAGGAAACAGGCCAGCTACAGAAAAGATCTTGGGCAGCAAACCCAAGAGGCACGTAGGATGCTGGTACCATTGCCCTGGTGCCTGGAGCGATGTGGGGAGTGCCCAGCCTGGGGCAAGCGTGGCAGTGACACCGGCAGACTGGCTCTTTCCTGCCGGCTTGGGACCCTGTAGCCCCGGGGTACTGAGATGCTACCAAAACGTAATGCTGTCTCAGCCAGGTCAGCAAAGAAAACTGCACTCTCTGCTTTTAACTGGAGGGAGATATGGCTCTGCTTTGCTTTTTTAGAGCTACCTAGAGTTTGTGCACAACTCCATATCCAAAGTCTTGACTCCCTCTTCCCGGTGCCTGACAACCAGGTGACAAGCAGAGGTACAAAGTCCCTGTCCCCAGCCATCTGCGGAGAGAGAAGAAGAGGTACCCAGGGACCAGCCCTGGCATCACTCCCTGAAGCTGGTGGAAGTTATTACTGCTTCCAGCTGCCCTGCCTGTCCCCTGCCTGTCCAGTCAGGTTTATTAGCCTCTGCAGCAGATTGGGACTGGGAATCAAAGGGATAAAGCGCAGTTTGGGGTCTGTGAACGGTTGTGGAAACCTGGGGCAGGGAGATGGGAGCAAGGAGTGATAGTGTGCTAAGCCACTGCAGGTGCTGGATCAGCGGAGGGTGAACCAGCCCCTTGCTGCCCACACCAACAGCAGGCTCCTGTGGAGCTGTGCAGTTCAAACGGTGGAGACCTGGGGGAGATTTCCTCCTGTCTTTTGGCACCTCCTCTTGCCCCGATTGGCAGCCATCATTGGATGTGTTGCCTCGTGCCAAACCTATTCATAGATGCCTAATACTCTGCAGCCGACCAGCGCGGTGTCGTGGACTTCCTTCCAGGAGCCAGATATGTCAGTACCATTATACATGTGGCTTTTGAGTGACTTGGGCAAGGCCAGGCAGCAAACCTGTGGCTGAGCAGGTGTTGAAATCTAGCTCTCCCAAGCTTCGGGTTGGCAGTCTTTCCACCAGGAAATCCTTCGTTTAACTTTCCACCGCAGCAGATGGGGTTGCTTCGATGTAGGAGGGAAGTCGTGGTGCGCTCGTGCATCAATTCCAGCCCTTCTTCACCTCTCCACACTTCTCCCCGAAGGCACCTACTCTCAAGGAAAAGAAATATTACTCGGTGTCCAGGAGAGAGCAGAAAAGGATTGCCTCTGGCACCATGCACCAGAGAAAAGAACGGGGACAGTTTTGGGCAAGGTTCAAGGCAGGTCGTGCAAGTTTGCAAACTGCTCCCGCAGGGCTCCATCGCCAGCTCTGTCCATGAGAGCCTGTCAGGTGTAGCAGCAGGTTTCTGTGCCACCCCTCACTTCTCTCTCCTTCAAAGAGGGAACAAGCTGTCCTGGAACAGGCTGATCTTTGGCATAATTCTTTCCTTTTTTTCCCCAAGTCGAGGGCACTCGAATGAAAACCAAGGAAAGCTAAAGCAACCTTAGCTTTTTGTCAGCTTGCCTTGCGATAGTGGCAGGGCTGTTGTTCTGCTCTTGGCGTTAAGCGAGAAATCAATGTTACCGTGGGAGCAAACTCCCAAACAGGTGGTGGTCACACACATATTAACCTGAACCAGAGCAGGAGGCACCATGTCCCCCCGCAGACCTGCCGAGGGGAGAGGAGATCTCATCACCCTTTGTCTGTGCTCAGAGTGCGGCTGTCCGGAGAATGGTGCCCAAATAGATAAGGCTCTGGGCACAGTTGTCTGGTTTGATTATTCTTTTCCTTTTTGCTACAAACCATATGGCAGTACGGGCAGGACAGATAGCTGGCAATCAAAATTCCTGGGCTCCCTCCCTGGCTTCACCATTCACTCATTTAATTTTCAAAGCGGTTTTCATGCATCAGCAAAACTTGCTGCCTTGAACCTCCCCACCCCCTTAAAACGAGCTCTCCCTCATTACTGGAGGTGCTTTTGAAAATAGTAACCACATCTTGCTTTGCTATCGCAAAATTAGGTGCACTTAATGCCTGTAAACTACTTTGGCACCAACAGATAAAAGGCGCTACAGACAGGTTGCTAATCAGTTTGATTAAGTAAAGCGCCTAAAGTTTGCCACTGCTGCTGGAGGATTGCAGGCTGATCCATCTATAACCCAGAGGAGTAAGATGAATTAGGTACGATAAGGATTGTTTGGTTTCTGGTCCGTCAACCAGTGAATGAAATGACTCGGTGTTTATATGCCAGGTCACAGAGAAAAGTTTCTTGCGATTGGAAATGATTAGGCACACTGATTAATGTTTCCAGTGCTCTTTGATCCAGAGCTGCCAGTTGGAATGAGTCTTGCTGCAGAGACGTCCCGACTGCCTTGTAGCGAAAGTGCAGGGGGTAGAAAATTGAATGAAAAAATGCGGGTGGGGATGCGAAGGCTCTGCCTAAGATACGCTCTTTTTCCATCAGGGACTCCAGGGTTGCATTCTTTGAACCATCCTCTTATTCCTGGAAGTCAAGGCAGTTTGTAACTCGCATTGTGCTTGTCAGGTTTATTCATTTTAAAGAAAATGTTCAGGAAGGTTGCCAAGTCATCTAAACATCCAGTACTGATAAGGATCTCAGGGTCTGCTAAGTTAAGAAGAAAGCATCCCGGGTTCAAGAAAAGCTTTAAAATGTAGCACTTTCTGAGTAGTCTGCAGCTCTTGTGAAACTGTTGATTTTTCTCTCGTGTGGAGGTGCCATCTCCTGCATATCTCCTTGTGATGGATGTTCCGTCTTTGGGCTGTAGGATTTCCCATTTTTAACCCTCAGTGAGGATATCCCCTTTTATCATATGTGAGATATTTGAAATAGTTTCCTAAGACAAGACACGGGAAGATTTGCTTGGATAAGAGGAAGAATCCCTGCAACGTCTTATCATTCCCACATCACCACACTGTTTGTCTTTATTATTTTGCGTCTCCGTCATGCTTTGGACATTATGGTTGAGCCTTGAACCAACTGGGAGTCCACGAACACGACTGCGTTGCCCACTACATTTTCTTTATAACCAGGACTGCAGTGTTTGTCATCCTCACTGTCACAGCTGTCATCCACACTTGGTCCTTCTGGGGTGATGTCCTCTTTTGTGCGAAGTTGTGTATATCAGGATGGGATTTCTAATAAAAATCAAAGTGCCCTGGTCCCAGAGTAACCGGTTAGCAGGTGGTGAATGGGCAATCAAAAGAGCTCTGGAAAATTTAAGGTGAAGACCCTAAAATGCCTGGGTGTACCAAGGAGGTGAATTGCAGATGCCCACACCCAAGGGCATGAAGCCATTCCCAAATCACTATCCGCACACTAAGTGTATTAGGAGAGCCCCGAGATCCATATCTCAAAATGCTTCTACTGCAAACCCAGGCAGTTCAGCAGTTACAGCCGCTTTTTTTTAGGGAAGAGAGGAGGCAGGGGCTGGGGCTGCCCCTTCCTCAGGCAGCCCAAGGTCTTCCCTACTGCTCATGGCCACCTCTGTGCTTGCAGGGAGAGGAGCAGAGCACTGGGTGAGCACTGGGTGAGCACTGGGTGAGCACTGGGCATCCTGGCCATCCCACATTTCTCTTTGCTTGTGTTTGTGCTGAAGTCCTGATTTTATGAAACATGGAAAAGCTTTTGAAATATTGGAAGCGTTCAGGAGCTGAGAAACCAGTGGATGAAAAATGGTGCACAGTGAATCCCATTGGTGATGTAGAAGGGTGTAAGGAGGAAATTGCAATGCTATTTTTACCAAACTTCACCGTTTCTTTGGATGTGCCTGCTTTTCCTGTGTTTAACCAAGCACGAGAGCTTGCAGAGACCAGCACTGAGCAGTTCCTCTTTAACATGGGAGGCCCATGTCCCATCTCCCACTCGAGTCGGTCACCTGCTACACCTGCACACCACCATTTCATATCTCCAGACAGGATCTGTGCCTTCCCTGCACTCACAGCCCCGGGACCACAGCTGGTCCCTATCCAAAGCCTCTCCGATAGTGCATGAACTCATCCCCAAGCTGGGCTGGCAGCTTTAGGGTTTCTCTCCTCTGCTCTGCTGTTTTCGCACAATGGATCGAAATCTCATCATCTTTCAGTTCTCTGGCATGTTTGGTTGCCAGTGTATTCCGCAGAGGGAAGACGGACAGACGGTGATCTGGACCGTGTTATATGGGAAACTGGTATAAATACGAGCATACATCAGTTTCCTGCCTTTGTGAAGTTGTGCTTCATGTCTGTTTTCAAGCCTACGTTGTCTTCCTGTGCATGACCTGAAACAGTTAATATCAATTTAATTGCAGATCGTTTTCACAAAAATAGGTGCCTACTCTGCCTACTTTCTAATTTCCCAGTGGCTCCACGGCGGCTGCTTGGCTGCTGTCTGCCCCGCTACTAATGCTCCCGCTTTCCTTCCCGGCTTGTGCGGCTGCCCCGGCATGTTGCTGGGACAGGGAGCAGTGACGTAGGGTCTCCTGGAAGCCTGAGGATGGGGCCAAGCAAAACACAGCTGGGCATCACCCCAAGTACCTCAAGCATTGCTGCACCGAGCGGGTTCCCATTGTCTCAGACATCTCGTTGTACTTCATAGCTACGGAGGTGTCTGTATCGCTCTCACTTACGGCAAGCTAGGAGCTGGGGCCAGGGAAGGGAGGAGCTTGGGATTAGACATGTCTCCAGCTCCGCAGGGTAGGAATCACTGCTTATCTGAAGAAATTTTGGAGAGGTGTTTCTATCTGAAACAATTTTGGAGAGGTATTTCAGATGCAGCTTCCGCGATGGGGACAGTTTGGCACTGGTGGAAGCCACCCCAAAGGTGTGCCACGGTGCTTGGTGGCCCCGACGCCTCCCCAGGCACATGCCACTAGTGCTGCCCCGGCTCGCTGCCATCCCGCTTGCTGCCTCGCTTGCCGGTTGCCTCCCGCCGAAGCCAGCTCTCCTTTCCTCCTGCCCCCATGTGCAGGACAGGAAAGCATTGGCGTGAATGATAAACCCACCCTCCTTATCGTGTCCATCTCGGTATGGATCCTAGCAGGGAAACGGTGGGTGGGATGGCGAGTTTAAAGGTGCCCAGCCAAAAATCACACAGCTCGATCAGTTTGCCTTGTTACTGCTACCGTGGTTAACCGTTCGGCTACTGGCCCTGGGGTAGTTTATCTGTAAGGTTCTGTTTGTCTCTTGGGCTTGTAGCTCAAGCCATGATGGGGGCTTCTGGTGGGCTGCAGCCAGTTTTGCCTTTACTGGTAACAGTCGCCTTTTTTTCCTTGCCTTCATGGGAGGTTGCTGCGCCCATTCGGAGGCGAGGCCATGCGTGCCAGCTCATGTCCAGGAGGCGGAAGGGCAGGGCTTGTGCTTTGGGCTGGCACACGATGTGGAGCATGAAACGAGTCAGCAGTCAGGGGAAGCATGGCCAGCGAGAAGCGCGAGACTCACTGCCCCTGCGGGCAGGGTTAGACTGGGCAGAAACCTGGCATGGAGGATGTCTGCCAGGTGTCCAGGTTAGGGTGCAACCCAGGCCATTAAAAGTCTGGGTATGTGGGAGCTGGAGCTGCTGTCTGAGCTAGCGAGAGATCTTTAACTCTTTGTATCTTGGACATTCATGGAAAAAAATATACTGTTGCATCCTTACTGCTTTCTGCTCCAAGTTCAAAAGCTCAGGACAATTTTTCCCCCAACATAAATACCTAGCAAAGTATATATTAAGAAGAAATAGAAAGGAATCACAGAAACATAGACAAATCTAGTCTGAAGGGACCTCCCAAGACCATCTGGTCCAACTTTCTGTTGGACCTTAGGTTATTTAAGGCCCAGTCAAGCCAAGCCTTTAATATTAATTTCTGATGAGGAAGATTCCAGTGTCTTCAGGCAACTGATCCTACTTTTTAGTTGCTCTCACAGCAAAGAATTTTTTTAAAATCCAAGTGGAACTTCCCTTAAAGCCACTTGTGCCTGTTGCTTTTTCTCCTGTCACAGTGCGTCCTCATGAACAGATGTGTCTTCTCCACAATTATCTTTTAGGTATTGGAAGGCAGTGATTTGATTTCCCTACTCTAAGCCTTCCCTTCTCAAGGCTGAGAAAGCACAATTCATTCAGTTCTGAAGTTCTCCAGGCCCCTAATCTTGCTGATCCCCTCTGGACCATCTCCAGGCTTTCAACATCTCTCTTGAACTGGGGGGAGAAAAACTGGACAGTGTGTTCCAGGTGTGGCCTAACAGGTGCCGAGCAGAGTAGGAAAATCACATCCCTTCATCTACCATTGCTGCCAGGATACATGGCTGGCTCACATTCAGTTTGCTGTCTGCCAAGCCACCCTGTGCCTTTTCAGCAGAGCAACTGTCCAGCCAGCCAGTGCCCAGCTGGTGCTACTGCTTGGGATTATTCCATCCCAGGTTCAGGACTTGACGTTTATCTCTGCTGACCCTCATGTTAAACCTCATTCTTGTTGGCCAAATCTCAACAGCCTGTTGAGATCTCTCTATATGGTGGCTTTTCCTTCCAGGCCATCTACCTCCTCTCCCAGCTTAGGCTCATCCTCAAATTTCGTGAGGGTGCATTCAATCCGACCTTCTAGATCATTTATAAAGCTGAATTGCATTTACTCCAGAGGAACTTTATTTATTACCACCCTCTGAGCTCAACAGTTTAGTCAGTTTTTCAACCATTTTGTGTTTCATCCATTCAGTCCATATCTTAAGAGCTTGTCAAAATGCATTTTGAGGGAGTCAGTGTCAAACACCTTGCCTGAATCAAGGTAGATGATATCCACAGCTTTGCCCTCATCCACTGAAAAAGTTGTTTGGTCAAGCATGATTGACCCTTCAGTATATCCATGTTGACTTTTCACAGTCAGCTGCTTGTCATTTCTGTGCCTGGAAATACCTTTGGTAAGGACCTGTTCCATAGTCTTCCCAGGGACTGAAACAAGATTGACTGGTCTGCAGTTTCTTGGATCTTCCTTTTTTGCCCTTTTTGTAGGTGGACTTAGTATTTGTTCTTCACCAGTGTTCAGGCTGGAAGACCTCTCTCCACACAAAGATGTTTACTCCTTGTTTTTCCGCTCCCCTGCATGGGGGAATAATGTGGTTGACACCAGACAAATTGCTTAAAGCACTGTGGATGACAATATGCAAAGAATAGAAGGTCCTTGTGTGTATTGATACCAGCCCAAATTAGTTAAACAGGACAAATTCTCGGCTGGAAATGACAATAGCTCATGGTGACATCTAGTCATGCTAAAATCCAGAGATGCTCTTGTTCATGGTCGAATAATCCTGTCTGCAGATCTAGGTGAAGTAAAGTCCAGTTCTGTGTAGGATGAGCTATTATTCTTGCAAGTTTTATTTAGCAGGCACCAGCATGCATTCAGCAGTCAAGATTTTAGCCCCTCTGCAGTACCTGGAAGCCAGGTCTCTCCAAGAAGGAGTGAGCTTGGTTTCATGGGATATTGCGATATTCAATGCTGGTGTCTGGTACCACGATGGGGTTGTTACCACCTGAGAGGTAGCAAGAGTTCTTTTAGAGGTCAATTATTAGCTGAAAGGTCTGTGTAAAGTTTGCACAGACCAGTGTAGTAAGTGGCCTAGTTTTGAACTGACGTTGATATCAATGATTATAGGTATCAATATGTTTTTAGTCGATGCAGTTAGTTGGTACAATTACACCAGCTGTACAGCAACATACACTCTCAGACCTGTATGTTTCTTTCACGTTGCAAAACAAGCTATACATCTTTAGCCCAGACCTTCCAGCTTTGAAATATCAGGAGTTATCCAATGATACCATGGTAGTTGCATTGGAACCTGCTATTCTTTACATTTACATTTACATTTACATTACATTCTTTACAATAACCACCACGTTGACTAAGACTAGGAAATAGCCTGTGCTCTCCACTGCCAAAGGATGGGTTTTTCTGCTCCAGCTCAACAAGTGACCACGTCCTTCATATATCAGCTGTTGGTGGCTCATAATCTGGCTTCTGAGAAGAGCAAGAGGAGACTAGCAAGGGCTGAATGGGAAATTATAGAAAGACCAGGGAGGTTCATGCGAGGCCTCTGAATGGTACTACCCTGCTAGGCAGTGATTTGCCAATGCACAGCTGCACATGGGTGTCCTTCTTCCACACCTACGGATTCAAATTTTAAGATGTAATTGTAATTACAATTGTAATTGTAATGCGATTGACATGACATTGCTTAACACTGTTATTAATATTCACAGAGCAGGTAGCTATGTGCTGTGTTAGGCTTCTTATATCTTTACTAATGAAGCATGTCCTCAAGCCTTCCCTCTAGGAGGGTGGAAACCTGGCATCCACCCAGGCTCTGTTAATACAAACCCCAAGTTATTTCAAGATGGTAAGAAGGAAAGTGTGCTTTTTTCCTCCCTTTTTCTGGTCTTTTTTTCTTTTTTTTCACTAGAATTACCCATTTCAGGTCTGACTGGAAAGGGTCAATAGAAAACAAGATACCACTGAAATATGTCATTGCTGCACCCGTGGTCAGTATTACATGTGTATACTTTAATAGTCAGCTGAGTTTAAATAAATATGCAGAACTCCTGGTTTTGGCCGAGGAAAAAGTGACAGCTGTTTGCGCTGGTGTTTCCCTCGTGCTGTGGGCTGCCTGCTGCCGTTGCGGAGGTGGAACTGTTTGGGGTCTCGTTTGCTTGAAACACTTTATCACGGCTCCCCACGAGCCCTCCCTCCGTCTGGCTGCTTACAGGTTTTCAATGAAAGGCCCTGTTCACACATGTGGCAACTCAAATTATCTCTAAATAAACTAGTATATGTGGAGAGTAATTCATAAGCACTTTCAGCGCGATGATAAATGGCAGGCAGGGCCAGCGCATACAAGGTGGCCCCTCAGGGATGTGTCTCCATCAAGTTGTGCAAAGATACTGTAGAAGGGTGTGGAAACATGACCTTAAAATAAGAGCTGTGTCTTTTGGAACGTTAGAGACCAGGCTGTAAGTGACAGACATGCGGTATTTGATCTGTCACCTCTTGTCTAATATTGTATCTCCAGAACTTGACAGATACTTCGGGTTTTACCCCCAATTCCTCCCCGTGTGCTTCCTGAAAAACAATAGTCGTCTTAGCCCTTAAAAGCCTTTAAAAGACACTTTAAACAGTCAGTTCAGATAAACAGATAAATAGTAACAATAAACTCTAAGTCTGTATGTACTGTCCCGCTATTTTCCAGCCCTTGCTGACATGATTCTTGAACTGCAGTTGAGCTTTGGCTGAACAGAGGCCATTCTTCTGCGATGACCAAGAGAGAGAGGAAAAGCCCGCAAATACAAGGGCTGTAGGAGGTTGCGGCCAGGTTTATCCCAACAGGTTAAACAGGGACAAGGCATAGCCCTGAGCGCTGGTGTATACCTGTCCATACTGTCCATACTGCACAGCTCCAGCCCACACCAGCTAGCGCTTCTCCAGACAACGCCTGGGCACCGTCTGGAGACTCGCACTGGCCAGGGGCCATTCCCGGTAGTAATTTGGCTGCAGGCACCTCGTTCTGGGGAGGTGAAAGGGCTCAGCTGTCTGGATACGAGCTGCTGGGCAGTTGGCTCCAGTGCCAAGGAACAGTCCCTGGCTTGTCTTATTTACATGTATGGACAAGATGAAGGCTTAGGGATACAGGAGCCTCAGTGGTGAGGTACAACATGTGTGAATTTTGCAGTTCTGGATGCAATTTTAAAATACATATTTCTGTTGAACTTTCAGGTTCAGCTTTTAGATACTGTCTCTTGAAAACCCTGCACTTGCTGAATATCTATTATTGCTCCCATATGGCAAGGAAGGGAAGAAACCCTTCATCTTCAGATAGCAGACGTAAAATAATGTGAAAGAAATGTGAAATGACTGGGGAGGAGTTTTATTCTGGTCTACAGAGAAACTATAGGAGATTCATAGATTGCTGCTGATAATGTTAAAAAGCATGCTGTATCTCCCTGTTTGTGAGAAGAGGGAGAAGAAACAGAAGGAAAGATGGCTCAAAAACATGGAAATACCAAACAGAAATGGTAGGCAATCTGATGTACAGGGTCTTACTTGTCACATAATAATGTCTAGGCTTTGTCTGTACATATCTGTACCAGTGTCTACTTTTTTATTAGGCATAAACTCATAGTAAAAAGCATCCACTGTAGTCAAACTGGTCATACTTGTAGTTCCTGTTGAAAAAATGACTCTTTTTCTGCCCTTAAAATCCCAACTGAAATTGATACGAATAAATAAATACTCTTGCCTCTACGGAATTATGTTCCTGGGGAAAAACCTGTATTGTGGTCTGAATCAATGCTGCAAAGCTCATCCTGTATAAACCATTAGTCCTGGAATCCAGCACAGCTGAATTATAGATGAAACGTGTTTTGGTCCATTACGTCAATGTGTTGCTTGTACTGGGGAACCCAAAACTGGACACAATGCTCCAGATGCAATCTCACAAGTGTCAGATAAATGGGAATTGTGACTTCTTTCAACTTACATAGTTGTCTTGTCATAGAAAGTAGCCTGGTTGGTCAGCCAAGAGATCAACAGCACTCTGCTTGTCTACACTGACCCATAATAGGTTACCTTCAGAGGAGTTAGCATGTCTTTGGCTAAGGCACTATGGCTAGAAATGTGTCTGACTTGAAAAGTAGAAGGTGGGCCTGGGTCCTGTTTGTATATGTTGATGTATCTGCATGACCTGTCAAAATGGAGTCCCATGAGCCTAGCGCACATGGTCAAGAGCAAGCATGTGACAAGATCTAAAGGCAGCAGGGATTTGTCTGGTATCTCAGAGGGCTTAGGGTGTAGGATGGTCTTTTCTCAGTCCTGAATGTTCTTCATACATGGTTGTGTATACATCCAGTCTTTTTTATCTTCTGCTTTTTAAGAAAACTAGCCCTGAAGGAAGGGACATGAGGCTTGACTCAGGCATCTTGCTATAGTTGAGCTGCTCTGGCTAGTGGAGCTGCACAAGGGTTTACAGCATGTTTATGCCAAAGTGAAGAACCATGTGAATAAATTAGTAGCCCTAAAGTGCTGAAAACAAACACTTTGGGATGAATTGAGGGGATGGGGAAAAAATGCCCCCTCTCCTTCCCCTCTCACATCCCATCCTTTGACTATGCTCACCAAGGCAGGTGAAGGTGATCGATAGATGGAGGAGGTTATAAAGCTCTTGTCATGTTCCCAAGGTCTGAAATCAGTTGACAAAATGTGTGCAGCCACAGAGCAACCTGAGAACCTCTCTTCTCAGGCTGGGAGGTCTGAGCGCTGCCAAAGGCTTCTGGCCCCCTCTCCCAGCCTGGTGCTTTGAAAGAATATCGTTTGGCTCCATGACACTGCGGGTCTGTTGACTTGTGCTTGTATGTTTGTGCTTGGATGTGTGCGCAACTCAAAAGCAGGTCTGAGGTTAAGTGAAGCCCCTTGCTTGGTGGGGAACCTTGATCAACATGTCACAGAACGTGACAACTTCCATAATGGTTTTTAAAAAATGCATACGGGATTAGCTGCCAGCTTCCAGGGGAGGGATATGCAGTAACCACTTGAAATATCTAACTTCTGGGCTCTGCCCTCATCTCCACAGCAGTTTTGAACAAATAATTTGATTTCTCTGTGCCAGCCAGTTGAGCTATAATACTGTACTATTTATCTGACATCTTTGAGTGTTGTGTGGCTTATTGAAGGGCTTTTCATGTCATAGACTTAATGTAGGCTTTAATGATTTTTTTTTTGTGTTCAAATTGAAAAAGTCTTTTTTTTCTTCTTTCTCTCTTTATGAACAGACATTTAATACTTCTGAAAATTTACTCCTTTTATGGTGTCTTAATTCAGGCATCTAAAACCATGGCCCATTTTGAATTTAGGCCAAACACCCCTGCCATGGCATGACACAGTTTTCTCTTGTTTGGGCACACAACCTAACTCGGCACAGATGAGCATGGAGGTGAGAGTGATAAAAAGATGGGATGTTACATATCTTGGCTGCAAGGAAATAACAAAGTTTTGTCCTATGTACATTAGTTGTAGCATGTTCATATGTTCCTCCAAGATGGCGGGTTTTGCTCTTTATTAAAGGCATGTGTAAGCATGAAATACTGGAAATAAAAAGACAGCTGAGGGCAATTCTACAGTCATGGATTTTTATTTCAGGAGCGACATGACTGCTGGGGTCAGTAACAATACCCAGAGTGGGCCTGCTTTTCCTATATAGACTCATAGAATGGTTTGGGTTGGAAGGGACCTTAAAGATCATCTAGTTCCAACCCCCCTGCTGGGCAGGGACACCTTCCACTAGACCAGGTTGCTCAAAGCCCCATCCAATCTGGCCTTTAACACTTCCAGGAATGGGGCATCCACAACTTCTCTGGGCAACCTGTTCCAGTGCCTCACCACTCTCATAGTGAAGAATTTCTTCCTTATATCTAATCTAAATCTACCCTCTTTCAGTTTAAAGCCATTACCCCTTGTCCTATCACTACAAGCCCTTGTAGAACGTCACTCTCCAGCTTTCTTGTAGGTCCCCTTCAGGTACTGGAAGGCTGCTATAAGGTGTCCCCAGAGCCTTCTCTTCTCCAGGCTGAACAACCCCAACTCTCTCAGCCTATCTTCATAGGAGAGGTGCTCCAGACCTCTGATCATCTTCATGGCCCTCCACTCCACGTCCTTCTTATGTTGGGGGCCCCAGAGCTGAACGCAGTACTCCAGGAGGGGTCTCACCAGAGCGGAGTAGAGGGGGAGAATCACCTCCCTCAACTTGCTGGCCATAATTCTTTTGATGCAGCCCAGGATACGGTTGGCTTTCTGGGCTGCGAGCGCACATCGCCAGGTCACATTGAGCTTCTCATCAACCAACACCCCCAAGTCCTCCTCAGGGCTGCTCTCAATCCATTCTCCGCCCAGCCTGTATTCGTGCTTGGGAGTGCCCCGACTCATGTGCAGGACCTTGCACTTTGCCTTGTTGAACTTCATGAGGTTCGCACGGGCCGTCCATCTCTCAAGCCTGTCAAGGTTCCTCTGGATGGCATCCCTTTTATCCAGTGTGCCAACCGCACCACCAACCGCACCACACAGCTGGGTGTCATCAGCAAACTTGCTGAGGGTGCACTCAACCCCACTGTCCATGTCGACGACAAAGATGTTAAACAGCGCCGGTCCCAATACCGACCCCTGAGGGACGCCACTCATCACTGGTGTCCACTTGGACATCGAGCCATTGACCGCAACTCTTTGAGTGTGACCATCCAGCCAGTTCCTTATCCACCAAGTGGCCCATCATTCAAATTCATGTCCCTCCAGTTTAGAGACAAGGATATTGTGCAGGACAGTGTCAAATGCTTTGCACAAGTCATAGAATCATAGAATCATAGAATCATTAAGGTTGGAAAAGACCTCTAAGATCATCGAGTCCAACCATCAACCCAACACCACCATGGCCACTAAACCATGTCCCTAAGCGCCCCATCTACACGTCTTTTAAATACCTCCAGGGTTGGTGACTCAACCACGTCCCTGGGCAGCCTGTTCCAAGGCCTGACCACTCTTTCAGTAAAGAAATTTTTCCTAATGTCCAATCTAAACCTCCTGTGGCGCAACTTGAGGCCATTTCCTCTCATCCTATCGCTAGTTACTTGGGAGAAGAGACCAAGACCCACCTCATTACAACCTCCTTTGAGGCAGTTGTAGAGCATGATGAGGTCTCCCCTCAGCCTCCTCTTCTGCAGACTAAACAGTCCCAGTTCCCTCAGCCGCTCCTCATAAGACTTTTCTCCAGACCCTTCACCAGCTTTGTTGCCCTTCTCCAAAATAGATGTCCAAATAGATGACATCAGTTTGTCACGCACAATTTGCCCTTAGTGAAACCGTGTTGTCTGTCACCAATGACCTTATTTTCCATTTGCTTTAGCATAGTTTCCAAGAGGATCTGCCAGGCACAAAGGTGAGACTGACTGGCCTGTAGTTCCCAGGGTCTTATATGCAAATAAACAGGTGTTGGGGTACTTACATGGAAAGAGGAATACTCATGGTGCACATCAAAAAGTTTTATTAGGTAGACAGAAACCCAGAATGATGCCATGTCCTGCTTACCACCTTGTAAGGACACCTTCTGCCAACATTTTAGTCATTTGCCAACAATCTTATTTGCTACATCCTTTTCGGTAATACACTTCTGCTACACATCTTGAAAGAGTTTAGAGTTGAAGTAAAACTGGTTCTCCCATCCCCACTGGACTTCAGCGCAGATGAGAATGAGAATCAGGTAAAAGGCTTATGAAAACAACTATTTTTGGCTCAGCCCTGATAGGACAACAGCTCCGTTGTTCCGCTCTGATATTCAGTCAGTGTGACTCATCTGTAGAGGACTTTCTGGCCCATTTTCTTTAAAAATGTACTCTACCCAGAGAACTGACTGGGGCTTTCTAAAACTGGAAACACTGAAAAAGAACAGCTTGCTCATTTGTTGGTGTTGCTTGACCTTTTCTACACCACCTCAGCTCAAAAGGTGGAATATGTGCTGTTTTATGCAGCGAGGTGCTTTCAAACAAAAGAGTGTTTTTATGGTTTTTTTTTTTTCCTTCTGGAGGAAGGGAATAATGGAGAGGACAGGTTTCAAGGCTGCCACGGAGAGTGAGGTCAGGTGTCCTCAGAGACTAACTGAGTAGGTGATGGCTGCTCCAGAGTGGGAAGACTTGGCAAGACTAGAAGAGGCCACTCTGAACCTCACCCTGGCCTCTGGTCATACCTGGATAACCTCTGGTTTCAGAGGATTTTCCAGATCTTTGGGACTCCCAAAGCATGAGGACTGCTGCCAGGCTTTGAGGGTGTCATGACTAAGACAAATGTGACACTCAGCAGAGAGCCCGGACACATTTCCTCCTTGAGTCCCCCTGTTATCTAGGAT